>NC_081416.1:80651417-80899570 GCF_949786415.1 Peromyscus eremicus | reverse complement strand
CACTGCAAAAATAAAAATAAAAAAATAAAAGGAGGAGGAGGAGAAGAGGAGGAGGAGGGAGAGGAGGAGGAGAAGAAGAAGAAGAAAAAAAGGAAACAAACAACAGAAAAAAAAGAAATTGACTACAGTAAGAAAGTGAGGAAAAGAAAGAGAAGAAGGAAAGAAAGGATTGTGAAGTCTGAGGCTTTTGTTCCCAGCTGGATGCAGTTCGGACCCATTTTCATTCGCACTCCATCAATCTGCTCCCAAGCCACAGCCACACTGTTTTAATTATGACAGCTTTCATACATGTATTCATATGGGATGTGGCAATTTCCTGCCTCTATCACTCTTACTTCTAATAAAATGAACTAACTGGCTCTTTTCATTAATTTATTAATCCAATAGAAACTTTATAATTATTTTGTCAAATTCAATTTTTAAGTCCTTTTGGGATTTGGGTTGGAATTACACTTGACTTATAGATTCATTTCAGAAGAATTGATGTCTTACTAACATTACGAGTTCCCATCTCTCCATTTATTAAAGTTTTAATTGAGTTGTCCATAAATTATAGAGCAATATTAAATATTAATTGTGTTAGTGGGCATCTTTGTCTTGCCTAGCTTTAATGAGGCTCCTAGCCTGGAGGTGTGGAGAGCAGGCCGCTCAGTGGAAATGCTGGCTTCTACTTTAGTACCTTAGACAGGTGGTTCTCTCTGTCTCTGTCTCTCTCCTCTCTCCTCTCTCTCTCTCTCTCTCTCTCTCTCTCTCTCTCTCTCTCTCTCTTGCGCGCGCTGCGCGCGCGCGCGCGCAGCGCGCGCGCACTTAATTTCCTAAGTGAAAAATAAGGTCCTAAAGTTAATAGTGACACATACCTGGTGTGTTGAGAGATTTAAATGTATCACCACATGTGAGGTGAGTGTGCACTATGCCTGACATGAGCCTCCCAATAAATCTCAGCTCTCTTCCTGCTTTGGTGCTGATGGGTTAAGATGGATGCTCTGTTGTTGTTGTTGTTGTTGTTGAAGATGTGGCTTCCTGCCTTCTTAAGCTCATTTTTCTTACTTTGTAATGGATGCTGAATTTACTAAGTTCTAATCTGTGGAGATGTTAATTTTCTTTTGACCTATTTCCACACTGAGTTGTAACTCTGTATTCAATGGAATGATATTGAACTCAATGCAGCTTGGCAGCTTTTAAAATGTGTTGTGCTTTGAGAGAAAGGACTTGATAGCTAGTCTATTTTGAGTGGGGGATCTTCCTCTGTCACCCCAAGTAGATCCATCTGTCTGCTGCCAGCATCTGTGCCCAAGCCACTCTACTCTGTGCCTAGTGTCACCGTGCCTGGTAGTCCTCATCTCTAGAGGACAAGCCGTCATGGTCTGTCCTCATAGGTGATCCCTGAGCTGCTGGGAGATTGTGTCAGAACCCATTTGCTGGTGGTGGTGTAACTTAGTGGTCCATGCCTGGCAAGCATCAGGTACAGGGGTAATCCCCAGCTCCACCAAACAAAAATGAATGAAGAATGTGCCGGGGACGGGGGAGACGAAGAGAGAAAGGAAGGAAGGAAGGAAGGAAGGAAGGAAGGAAGGAAGGAAGGAAGGAAGGAAGGAAGGAGAAAAGAATAACGTTTCATTATTGCCACTCCTTCTAAAGCCACTCAAGTGTCAATCATCTACTTTTATCCATTTCTATGTATTCAGAGGGTTCTTTGAGGGGAACCCTCTACTTGTCACCCCAACTAGAGATACCTGCCTGCCTGCCGGTGTCCTGGCTCCTTCTCTCAACCCACTCTTCTCTGTGCTCAGTGCCATGGAGTCTGGAGGGCCTGGTCACCGTTGGCAAAGGATAAGCTCCCCTTTCCTCATATTTGAATCCTGCACAGGACCTTTAAAAACACACAGCTGGCTGCTGTCGACCTTAGTCATCCCCATTGCTCAGCAGAGGACCCCCCCCCCCTCCTGTCTGAGCCCATCCCTGTGCCGCAGGCCACCCTCTCCCCAGCCCTTCCCTGCCTCTGGTACCCACTACTCTACTCTCTGCCTCCATAAGATCTGCTGGTTTTTAGCTTCACATGTAAATGAGCACACATGGCATTTGTTAGAAGAATAATTTTGACAGTAGAAGCTGAAAGCATTACTTATCGGCTTCGGTACAGTTTAACCCTAATTATTGTCCTTTTATGCACAGCTTCTGCAGTCTCAAGCTCTGTCACCCTGTCACTTGGGCAGTTGTTGTTCTGTGTAGGGGACTCTTTGGAGGGCAGGATGTGATGTTTTCCCGAGCTGTTGAGTGTTTTACAAGGTCTTTCTCTTGCTCTCATAAGCAAACTGACGAAATAATAAATATTAGGAGCCATTTTTTTCTGCAAACTTCTACAGATGGTAATCTGCGTTTTATTTCTTTGTTGATGTTTTCCTAGCATTTCATGCAGCTAAGATGTCCTTATCCAGGTTGACTTTGTAGAAACGTTTCTTTTACACATGCCAAATGCCTATAATGCTAGCAAAACACTTGCTTCCTACCTGTCATTTAAGATGTTTGAAACGATGTGTTTCTATAGGATAGATAATGGGTGGGTGGATGGGTGAGTGGGTGCTTAAATTCGTGGCTGTGTGGTTTATCTCATTAGGAGTAAGTAGCCTTTCAGTCTACCCATGCAGTCATCTCATCATCCTGGAAATGTCTGCTTAATGAAATCTGCCCTGATACTTCTAGCCAATTTGCTTTAGGCCTCTCTTTCAAGTCTACCTACAAACTGTGCATTGCTGCAGCAGCTCTGTCTCCAGTACCGACATCCTTCTGCTCAGTTCTCTCGTGGACCCTGACACTTGAATTGAAATAGCTTCAAGTTTGTTCTGATTTTACTCTGCATCACTAGCACCACTTCTGATGGCTGTCGATATGCAGCACTCCTAAATTTTCAGGTTCTCTGTAGTGGTGTCTTACCTCATCTGCCTGGTGTGTGTGTGTGTGTGTGTGTGTGTGTGTGTGTGTGTGTGTGTGTGTTCAGGAGCATACCGTGTCCATGGCATAGCACATGTGTGGAAGTCAGGACAACCTAAGATGTCGGTCCTCACCGTCCAGCATTGTCTGAGACAGGGTCTTATTGTTCACCATTTTGTATGCAAGTTAGCTGGTCCTCCTGGACATTCTGGCTATGGTCCTGTAATCCTGTAATCTCACCATAGGAGAGCCGGGATTACAGACACACTCACCATGTCTGGCTTTCCCATGGGTTCCTGGATGCCTGCACAGCACACTTTCCCCACTGGACCATCTCCTCAGCCCAACCTGCATTTTCTGACCCTCTCGTGTTTTTCATGCTGATTCTGCATCTAAGATGTGCTCACCGCCTGACTTTCGGTCCCTTCAGGGTTTCTCTGAGCACTTCATTCACTCATTACATGTTTTCTCCTTTTCCCTTTTCACATGTTGTAATGAAACTTTTTTTTTTGCCCTATATTACCTCCACCAAACCTGTAGCTTCACAAGGGCAAGCCCTGTGTCTATTTTATTTATAGCCATGACCTCGGAGCTGGCTGGTAGACAGTAGGTGTTCAGTAAATGACTATCGAATGAATATTATGATATGTCCTCATTACAGCGTTCTGGCAATTTCCTAGAATATGCGAAAATAAACACTTAACTGAAAGAGAAAAAAAAAAGGTCCACCTCATCCCTGAATCAGTTGTGTGCTGCAGACCATATACAAACATACTTTGGGAAATCCTTTGTAAAGATCTTCGGCAGATCTCTATCTTTAAGGAGCCCATGTCACTTTGATTAGGTCCCAATTCCTTCCCATCCTATTCCCTTGACAAGCAAGGTATTTGGCGGCTATGATTCATGCCCATTTGCTTGCCTGTGATGAGATTGGCTCCGTGACAAGGATTAAAGAAACACAGAGACAGGCAGAAACCATCTCCCATGATGGGGCTTAGTGGGGGGACTCACAGAGGAGAAAAGCAATATATAAACAGATATGCAAAGTCATTGCATGCCTATGCTTACAGCTATGAGAGAAAGAAACTGTGGGACTAGAAAGTCATGTTGGAAAGTGGTGATGTTTGATCTGAGGATGAGAAAGGGTAAGCCATGGAAAGAGCTAGGGTTAACTGTCCTGGACAGAAAGAATATTAAAGCCTTAGGATTGGACAAGACAGGGCTGGAGGATTTGAGAGAGGAGGCTAACTGAGTTTACTGGGTTTCCTGAACGCCTTCTAGAACTAAAAAAAAAAAAAAAAAACAACAACAATGTGGAGTTGTTCTACACCAAAGCTAGCCAAGAATCCACAGTTGCACAATTTAGGCAAGTCTTTATCCTGACAAAAATAAACAAACAAACAAACAAACAAACAAACAAAAACACCACATTGGGGACCCCATAGCCACACGTGCAGTTTCAGTAGCATCAGACCATGGACTATATGGAGGGAGATAACCATGCTCAGTGGGCTCAGTAGCAATAACTACTTCTCCTTGCTCCCTGAATGATCAGGAAGCCAACTCCTGATACTCTTTGCAACCATGAAGCTTAATGCAGGAGTTGATGTGTCTACAACTTTTGAGAGGCAAGACATAACAAGACTTATCAGCAGTCAAGTTTGCTGTCCCCAAGGTACTTGGGGACTTGCCTGTGTCTGCTCCATCAGCTGTAGCAGAATCACTCCCCACTAGGGGGCACTGTTGTGCTGTAGGAAGTGGGGCCAGCTTGTGGAACTCATCCCTGCAAATCCATCCATATCTCTGGGGACCCTGGTGTATGAGGTTGTAAAGCTTGGTGATATATTATATATAATATTGCAAGTGCCCGGGGAATTCTTGGGGACTGACTGGTTCTCATTCAGTGGATCTGAGCACACACTGTAGGAGGTGAGGGGAGCTGTGTGGATAATCGAAGGAAGGAGACACAGCATGATGGAGATAAGCATGCTCAGACTAAGGAGACTGGCATCCAAAGCCACTGGGCTGGTCCCCTCCATTTTCACCTGACCCCATGGTTTCCGTTTTCTCTGGAGTATGAGCCAAGCTCACCAGCAAAGGGCAGGCTTTGGTGATTTGAAGAGCGTGAGAAGGGGCTAAAGTCACGTTTGCATGGAGGTGGAGGGGAGAGTCCTTTGGCCAAAGCAGCATGGTAGAGTAGCCATGTGTGCTAATGTCCTTCAGGTCGGCAGCCAGGAGTCTGGTGGAAGCCACCTGCTGACTAAGGCGTTTTCTGACACAACTCTTTTAAATGGGGAAAGGAAGAGGGCAGCCAGCTGCAGGCCCCCACTGCTGCTTGCAAAGCTCCCTGGTGCTTGTCTCCTTTAGGTCTTTACAGATGATCTGCCATTCTGTAGGAAGTGAAGGGGAGGAGCCGCCAAGCTGTGAAAGGAGGGGAGAAAGTGTCTCTTGGAGTTGGTCTGTGTACTATTTCTGACTGACTCATGGCAACCACAAAGGGGCTAACAACCCTCTCAGCGCTCCATGAAAGCCATTACGATCCTGTTTCCTGGCTGCTGATGTCAGTGACAAGGGAGTACCGTACAAGAGTAAGCTGCATCAGGATGAATTTGAGTAGGTCGGCCCCTAGCTGGAGAACTGACGGCAGTGAAGCTCTGGTTTGCAAGAGGAGCTCAGACAGCTCTGAGCTAGCTGTGATGAGGGTCAGAGATAAGAGGTTACCAGCTGGATCTGCTCATAGTTCAGACATGGGTGTCACTTGACAACAGGCAGGTGATGAGCCGTTCATCGAGACATTTGGAGAGCAATGCAAAGTCCTGGGAAAATGCATGTGAAATAGGCATGGAGACCAGGAGCATGCATTCCCAAAGCCAAGAAGAAAAAAATTTTAGGGAGGAAGGAGTGAGTAGACATTCCAGATGCCATAGAAAGGTTAAAACAAAACAAAAACAAAACAAAACAAAACAAAAAAACAGGACCAATGTTGGAATTAAGGGCTGAGATTGTGGCGTAGTTGGTGAAATGCTTGCCTGGTTTGATCCCCAGCATCGCACAAATGGAATGTGGTGACACATGCCTGTAATCCCAGCACTCAGGAGGTGGAGCCATGAGGATCAGAAAATCAAGGTCATTCCTGACTATGTAATGAGTTTGAGCAGCAGGGTTACGGGCCCTGTGTAAAAACAAAACCCACGAACAAACAAGCACACACACTAGAATTGGCACTCAGGGGTGGGCTCAGAGAGAGACATGTGGGAAGGAGATGGCAGGGAAACCAGAGGCTGAGGAATAAGACTAACAGGAGGAAGTGGAAGCATTAGGCTCGAGTTCAAGATCCTTGGCTAGAAAGACCAGCAGACATAGGGGACTGCAGGAGGAGAGGGAGCCAGCACCAGTCTCCCCAAAAAGACTTGAATCCAAGGAGCGAAATCAAATAGAAAACAGGAAGCCCATTGAGGGCCAGATGCAGTGCTTTATGATTAGCACAGGCTCTCATCTGCTTACCTCGCTGCTTAGACCTTGGGACAGGTGAAGAAGTCTGAGCCATCCACCTGCTGCTGGTGAGGAAGCTAGTGGATATGTCACAGACCCAGAAAACAGAACTGCTCTGGCTTAAATCCTACTGGTTGTGTTTAGTAATCCTGATCACGCACAACTCCCTTACCTGGCATCAGTTACTCCACTGCACTGACTACAATAAGCGTTCGTAAATACATACCTTACACCAGTATCACCAGGGGTGCCTTGACACCCCGTTACTCCAACAGCAAGGGCCGGCAAGTCAGCTTCCCAGCGGAGCAGGGTAGAAATGCAGGCTCTTGACCCCTTCCTGACACCTACTGAATTTGTGTATTGGTGAGTCCTCACTGGGATTTGACTGGCTTAACCTGGGGAGAAGCTCAGAGAAGAGAAGAAAAGAGGAAAGATGTGCAGTTACCTCCAGCTAGTGGCCCCAGGCTCAGCCACAGATGGAGCCTGAGGAATTGAGGTCCAGTTGCCAGGAAACTTCTCAGGGCTGCTCATGCAGTTGCAAAAACACTCAACACCCACGGTCCCCCAGTCTTCTATCAGGGCCAGCGTCTAGAGAAAAGATGCCTGCCATGTCCTTGCCACCCACTCACACTTCAGCCACTTCAAACGTTCTTCCTTCCCTCGATCTGCAATGCAGGCATCCGTCTTCCTAAATAATATCAATGGAGGCTTTTAAAAATAGCTTTTCATAAGCTAGGGTTTCTTGATGACAAAGAGCACGTGCTCATTTGTCAAGAAGAGAAGAAGCAAGTCTGTACGCACAGAAAGCTAAAGGTGAAAATAAATTCCCATTGTACACCACTATCCACTGCACACCTCCCAAGGTCATTCTCTGAATGTAAGCACTACTAACAATGTCCTGTGCGTCACTTTAGAAGAGTCACACGCATATGCACGCCAGCATATGTATGTAGATTTTGGACACAAATAGGGTCACATTAACCTGACTGCAACTTGCCTTTTCCACTTAATAATACACCCTGGACTCTCTTCCATGTCTGTCTTTAAATAGATCTGTCTTGCTTTTAGCAGCCACTTTATAATCTAGTGCACAGTCTTGTTATAGTTTATTTAAACCACATCCTACTAATGGCCACCTGGCTTTGTTCCTAGTCTTTCTCTTTTATACACGACATGTGGGAGTTAGGTTCATGCCTGCTGCTATAATAATAATTGAATAAGCAAACAAAATGCTTGTCCCTGGTTCAGAGTAGCTCAGAGAGGACATTTCCCAGTCATAGGATGACCACTGTCCCTCTTATTTGTTGAACTGGTCCCATTCTAGAGTCTTCTGCCTCAGAAAAGACAGGGAAGAGGATAGTCCCACTGTATTAGCACCTTGGCCTGGAAGCAATATGTCGCATTTCCACTCACTCTTCCTGTCAAGACCTAGCCATGGTCCCCACTAGGGTGTGGTAAGGAGAAAGGTAGTCCTTGTGGAACTGTGGGAACAGTGCAAATAAGGTCACAGAAGGGAGGAGGTCCCAAGGAGGGAAGAGGGGGAATCTCTGTTGGATGCCTCTCCATCTCTGCCACAATCACTGCAGTGAACACCCCCATCTCCCACACGCCTTTACACATTTGTGCAGATAGATTTACAGAAGGGCAATGGCTGTGTTCAGGGGATGTGCACTTTCGATGTTACAGGGAACGTCTCACTGCTCTCCTAAAAGTTCATTTATTTGTGCTCCTGCTGTGTCAGGAAGGCTTCCGCTCTACACACCTTTGTTAAAACTGCAATTGTCGCACTGTTTATATAGCCTAAGGCTAGGGAGGTGACTCAGTGAGTGAAGGGCTGGCTAAGCAAATTCGAGGACCCGAGTTCAGACCCTCAGACTCATGCAAAGCCAGACACAGACAGGGTAGCATGTGTCTGCAACCCCAGTACTCCTGCTGGGCAAGATGGAAAACGGAGACAGGAGAGTCCAGGAGCAGGCCAGCGAGCCTGCCTGCCGTGCAGGACAGTGACCAAGAGACCTCATCTCAAACAAGATGGAAGGGAGGGCTGAGGTTGTCCTCTGACTGCCACAAATACATTGGGACATGCATGTGCTCCCCCATTCTCCCCAAACGATCCGTGTTGTAAGTGAACAGCAGGATCTCACCGTGGTTTGAATTTGCATTCCTTTAAATGTGTGTGTTGAGAGAGAGCGGGATTGTTTTCACGCATTTATTTTTCCATCTGGGGCTTTGTCTGGAGGTTCCTTTCTCATGACCTGTGTCCCTTTCTTCTACTGTCTGTTTCTCCAGTGCTTGTTATTTGGGAGGAGTCAGGGAAAAGATATAAAATACATAAATGAAGCAATGTGAAGCCATCCCTCTCTGTTCCCAGCTTACATGCTCTAAGACTTTTCCCATTTTGTTATTTTCCTTTTACTTGCCACTTTCCCATTGCAGAGACACGTTTTTCTAATGCGCGTTAACTTCTCCATGGTTTTTGTCTCATGCCTAGAAAGGCTGTCTTGGTGCCAAGATGAATTTTTCATGTTCTCACGTTTTCCTCCAGTGCTGAAGCTGCACTTGAATCCAGACTGCAACAGTGTTGCGTTGGTGATTTCCCTCAGTTCTCCGTGTCCGCTTACCACAGCCCCCAAACAGGAACGGGAAGAGCTGCTGCTAGGTGGGGTTATTGGAAAGTTGGAGCAAGATGATTCTTCTGTCTCTGAGCTTAGGCGAGATTTAGGCTGAGATGCACCAGGCATGTGTCAGCTGTCGGCTGGTTCCTCTCTGGGTTTGTGATATATGACCCTGTATATGGCTGATACTTGCTGCATATCTGTTCCTTATGGTGAGCAAGCTATGGAAATTTTGTAAAAAAAAAATAAATAAATAAACAAATAGTCTCTTGAGTTCCAAAATTGAAGACTTTGAATGCATGGCTGGTCGTTGAAGGAACCCATTGTCCTCTGTATGACTGTCACGTGGTATGAACCCTCACAACAAAATTCAAGACTAATCCCACAGTGCTCAAGGTATGCCTTTATGAGAGACCTTTGAAAACTAAGAGTCACTGCAGAAGGAGCAGAGAGACTAGGTAATGTTGTCTTCTCTCAATAACTAGGAGGGGCCTGTCCAGGGCTGGACCACCTGTGGTTTTTATCCCCAGGGAAAGATCCCTTACTTCCACACCTCCACCAATTTTCTTTCTTTAAAAAATAAAATTATATTGGTTCTTTGAGAATTTCATATGATGTGTTTATCACAGTCACCCTTCCCCCAGCTCTTCCTAGATCCACTCCCTTCCTTCCCTTCCCACCCAACGTTGTGTCTTTTTGTTCCCTCTCAGGGCTAAGTTGTACCACCCCAATGTTCTGGAGAGTGGTTGACTTCTCAGGGGCTGTTCTCTTAGAGAAAACTGTCTCTCTCTTCCCCAGCAGTTGCCAATTGCTAATAGCTCCACGGCTAGGATGGGGCTCCATGCCCAGTGCCCCTCTCCATGCTGGACCTGCTCTGGCTTGGGCTTGCACAGGGCTTGCCCATGCTGTCACAATAGCTGAGTTCATATGTGTGTCAGCCCTGGTGTGTCTGGAGAGCACTGTTTCCTTGTGGTCTTCCACTCTCTCTTACACTCTTCCTGGTGCTTCTTCTGAAACAATCCCTGAGCCTTTATAGAAGGGTAAGGTATACATGCTCCTCTTAGGGCTGAACATTCCACTCTCTCTTACTCTCTGCCTCTTGGCCAGTTATGGGTCTCTATTGATCACTACCTACGGCCAAGAGCATCGACTTCCTATCTTTAGGGCAATGAGGAGAGAAGCCTTGGCAGTTAGGGGGTAATCAGATGACTGGTTGATGAGCTTTGGGTGCCAACAAGAGCTAACTGGGGACTTTGGGGACCTACAGGAAACATTTCAGACATAGACCCTCTGCCAGAGAATAAAGCAGCCAGTTCTTGCAGGAAGCTGAGTTCTGATGTAGACCCCCTTCAGTCCCAGTTTGCCCACAAAGCTGTTAACTCCTTAAGGGGAAAAAAGTGTGCTTGACATATCTTTGTATCCCTGGAATGTAGCAGGTGCTAAACAAATGCTTGTTTAATTAGTGAACACCTAAATTATGCCACTACAGGAATAGGCTTTATTGATGCAGAGATGTGCCAGGAAGGATTCCTGCCTTTATGGACCTGACACTAGGGGATGCTCAACTCAGATAATGTGTCAAGAATGGGCCATCTCTATATCAGGTACCATGTAATCATAAAGGGTAGAAACAAATGTCTCACTCCTCTAGACCAAGGAAATGACAAATCAGTCAGGGAAGGCTTCGTGGTAGATGCAATAATCTGCTACATATGTTAAGAAATCTCAAAGGAAGAATTTCAAATGGCCAAAAGACATTTAAGGAGTTGCTCAGCATCCTTATTCATCAGAGAGATGCAAATCAAAATGACTCTGAGATACCATCTTACACCTGTCAGATGGCTAAGATCAAAAGCACTGCAGACAGATTATGTTGGAGAGGATGTGTAGAGCAAGGGGAACACTCCTCCACTGTTAGTGGGAGTATGAACTTTGTAAATCAGTGTGGTGGTTTCTCAGAAAATTGGGAATCAGTCTTCCTCAAGACCCAGCTATACCACTCTTGGGCATATACCTAAGGAATGCTCAATGATACCACAAGGACACATGCTCAACTATGTTCATAGCAGCATTATTCATAATAGCCAGAACCTGGAAACAACCTAGATGCCCCTCAACTGAAGAATGGATTAAGAAATTGTGGTACATATACACAATGGAGTACTACTCAGCAGAGAAAAACAATGACATCATGAAATTTGCAGGCAAATGGATGGAACTAGAAAATATCATCCTGAGTGAGGTAACCCAGATTCAGAAGGACAAACATGGTACGTACCCACTCATAAGTGGATACTAGATGTAAAGCAAAGGATAATCAGACAACAACTCACAACTCCAGAGAAGCTAGCTAACAAGGAAGACCCAAAGAGGGACACGTGGATCACCCTGGGAAGGGGAAATAGATGAGATCTCCATGAGTAAACTGGGGGTCAGGGGTGGGCAATGGAGGGTAGGGGATAGGGGATGAGATCATAAGGGAATGGGATGATTGAGCTGGAACAGAGATGGAGTGGGAAAACAATGAAACAAATACCATGATAGAGGGAGATATCATGGGGATAGAGAGAAATCCAGTACTAGGGAAGTTGCCAGGAATCCCCAAGGATGACCCCAGCTTGGACTACTAGAAATAGTGGAGAGGGTGCCTGAACTGAACTGGCTTACCCCAGTGATCAGATCGGTGAATACCCTCACTGTCATCACAGAGCTTCCCTCCAATGACTGATGAAAGCAGATGCATAGATCCACAGCCAATCACTAGACAGAGCTCCAGGAGTCCAGTCAAAGAGAGAGAAGAGGGATTCTATGAGCAAGTGCATCAAGATCATGATGGGGCAACCTGCAGAGATGACCAAACCAAACTAGTGGGAACTCATGAAAGTTGGATCAATGGCTGTGGAGCCTGCATGAGACTGGACTAGGCCCTCTGCATGGCCAGACAGTTGTGTAGCTTGATCTGCTTGGGGGGCCCCTGGTGGTAGAATCAGAATCTATCCCTGGTGCATGAGTGGGGTTTTTGGAGCCCACTACCTATGATGGGACACCTCGTGCAGCCTTGAGGCAGGAAGAAGAGCTTGGACTTGTCTCTACTGGATGTGCCTCCCCATGGGAGGCCTTGCCTTCCTGTGGAGGAGTGGGGGAGGCTGAGGGGGAAGGAAGAGGGAAGAGGGGGATCTTTGATTGGTGTGTAAAGTGAATGAAAAATTTTTTTAATTAAAAAAAAAAAAGAAATGCTTCATGCAAAGAGCACAAGTCAAAGGTCCCTCAGCATGAAAAACAGCCTAGAGAAGGACATGCTGGACTTTGAATAGTCCGCTCTGGCTATAGCCCTGCAGTGGCCACAGCCAGGCTCAAAAGAGCCATAGACATGCTGTCTAGTGCAATATCATATGGGCTAGTTCAATAGAGAGTGACCGGTAGAGTTTAAACTGGAATTTAGTGTTTTGCTCCTGGGTCACTTAACAGTAAAGGTTTGCTGCTGTAGACACGGAAGGAAGAGACCTCTTGACACAGGCTGGGTCTACCTCAGCCAAAGGGTAAATGGCCACAGGTGTCTGGAGCTTGGCTGGGCATGGCGGGTTAGCAGGTTTGCTTTCAGAATCCTCTCTTTTTGCAATGAGGCCTCTATCCCCCACTGCAGCTGCTAATTATCCCTCTGGAGACCACAGTGCTTTTCAAGGAGCCTCGTTGCCCACTTAGGAGCTAATAAATCACCAAAGTCCCCCAGGCAGCTTCCAGAACACAAGTGCAGAACACACAGATTTAGCAAAAAGGAAGCTTGCCAGAGACTCCATCTGTAATAGTCAGAGGCAGGCCTACTCCGTGTTCCCAGTAATGCTGAGCTCCAGCAGGCCCCTGTGTGTGCAGGCTGTACCTTGTGTGGACAGTGGAAGCTGAGGGAGCCATCTGAGTACCACTGGGTAGCCAATGTGAGTCAGAAATCTCATTTCCAGAGAGCCCCAGGATGATGAAAACCTGTCCAGGTTTGGATAGGAAGTGTCCCCAAAAGGTTAACATGTTGAGGGCTCAGTCCCCAGATGGTGGTGCTAGAAAGTGGACACAGAGTAAAACTGGCACTTACATCATCACCAAGTCAGTTAATCCATTGATGAGTTCACACTGGATGGCTGGAAAGACCTAGAGACTTGTTGGAAACAATACCTCACTGGTCGGGGGAGCGGGGGAATTTTGAAGGTCGTATATTGTCCATGCAGCCCTCTCTCCATTTACATATTCATTGGGGAAGCATTTATTTAGCACCCATTACACACCAGGTATATAAAAACACGTGTGGTACAGTTTCCCTCCTCAAGATGTTAACAGTTGTGTGGGCCAGCCAGGAATGGAGAGGTGAAGTCTCCCACTTCCCATGTAAGGATCTGCACCTAAACTCAACTTCCCACAAACATTGGTGGCTTCCTCCTCTAGCAGAAGGGTCTACACATGAGTCTAGTTTCCTATAGGTCCCCAAGGTCCCCAGCAGCTCAGCTGTCGAGCAGCTCTGTCTTGCATGTACTCGACACCATGATGATCCTAGGATGTTTCTTCAAATGTGTGTCTCCTGTCTGTAATCTTCAGTACATGCCGGTCCCTCTGTCCACATTGTCCTTGCTCTTCCTTGCCCTGCCTTGGTTTTGTTTGTTTGTTTGTTTGTTTGTTTTTCCTTTTTTGCTGAGCTGGGAATTGAACTTAGAACCTGGTGTATGCTTAATGGACATTTTACCACTAAGCCAGGAATAGTGGAAACAGCTGATCACACACTGAAACCTCTGGAACCATGAGCTAAAATAAATCTGCCCTCCCTCCTTAAAATGGTGTCCTCAACTAGCTTGTTATGTCTGGAAAATTTTTTTTATTTTTCTCTCTAGTAAGCTCTGCAGGAAGTCTTTTGAGTTTTTCCTTTAGATGACATAGCACAGAATTCTTAGGTGTGGGACAATGTAGTAATGCACGGTCCTCCTGTCTCATCCTTCCCAAAGGAAAGCCTTACCTTTCTCTTGCTCTCCTCAGTGGATATTTTCAGAGTCGCCTCCTCCCCAGTGCCAAGAATACAGCAATGGACAAAGACAGCAATCCAAACTCTGAGAGTTTACAGCCCTATCATGGCGGTAGGGACTCTAAATATGCTATTAAAATGGACTGGGGGCTGGGGATGTGACTCCATTAATAGAATGCCTGCCTAGCATGCACACTCTGAGTTTGATCCAGAACCACATAAACCTCATGTGGTGGCACAAACCTATGATCCCTGTACTTGTCAAGTGGAGGCAAGAAAATCAGAAATTCAAGGTCACCCTTGACTATAAAGCAAGTTTGAGGCCAGCCTGGAATACATGAGACTTTGTTAAAAAACAAAAACACAAACAAAAAAAGCTATAGACCCTTACTCCATTCTCACGGACTAGGAATACATGGGGGAGCACCATGGGGCACATGGTAGCCATTGCTTACGAAGAGCTCCAGTGAAGGCTGTGGTACTGAAACACACAGTCTAGTCGATCCTTCTTTGTCCACTAGAAACATCAGCTTTCCCACTGAGGCTCCCGGGGCTGCACTCAGTTTCTAATTGAATTAGTCTGGCTTGGGATCCAGGTGAAGTGCTCCTCCAAGAGCTCCCAGGGTGGTCACCAGGCACAGTGTTGAGCCTTGAGCTCGGGAGAAAGTGCAGAGAACAGCAAGCACAGGAACTCTGTGGGAGGCACTCCTTTACACTCTGGAACGTGTGATGGAAGCAGAGCTTGGATTTCCCCCGTGGTCTATGGCACCTATGGCCACAATGACATCTTAAAAACAATGAGAAAAGAAGCCAGGCAGTGGTGGTGACACACTCCTTTAATCCCAGCACTCGGGAGGCAGAGGCAGGTGGATCTCTGTGAGTTCAAGGCCAGCCTGGTCTACAGAGTGAGTTCCAGGACAGGCATCAAAACTATACAGAGAAACCCTGTCTCAGGAAAAAACAAACAAACAAACAAACAAGAAAACAACAACAAAACCCAATAAGAAAAGAAAAACAAAACAAAACCAAAACCTCTTCCCAGGATTCTCTGCCCAGGCTTCCTCTGCCAGAATGGTAAAGAAGTACTAAGCTTCTAAACCAGTGCTGATGTCCGAGGCTCAGAGGCCCACACTATAGTTTGCAGCTGTGTCCTCCACAGGCCAGTATGTTAACAGCTTAGCCCCCAGCCAGTGGTGCTAGTGGGAAGTGGTGCAACCTCTAAGAGGCGGGGCCTAGTGGGAGGCCGTTTGGTCATTGAAGTGTGCTCTTGAGGAGGTATTAGTGCCAGCTCCTTTCATCCTTCCTGCCTGTGAAGTAGAAAGCTTCCTCAACCACATGTTCTCCTACACGTTCACCACAGACCCCAAGAAATGGAGCCCATTAACCACACACTGGACCACCCAACACTGTGAGTCAAACGTGTTTCCTTATAAGTTGATTATGTAGGTCAATGCGTTGTTGTTACAGCAACAGAAAGCTGGCTAACACAGGACACTTCCCAACAGGCCTGTTTCTGAGGTTGAATCTTGGATCCCCTCACTGAGCAACGATGGTGGGCTGGGTTATATGCCGAAGGCAAAAATAAACAGGAGGCATGTCCAAATAACTAATGATCTTTGGTAATAAAAAGAGACATAAGGGATAATTACCAAAAGACAGGACGATGCTGATGAATAGGAAACACCAGGAGACGACAAGGAAGGGTCACAGATGTGTGACTTCGGTTTGGATTTGTAAAGATGAGGAAGCATTCATCAGAGCAAGCAAGACAAAAGCCAGTACTAACCCCTGAAAAATTAAAAATCCAGCGTGTGGAGACAGCTCAACCAGCAAAGTGCTTGCCACACAAGCAAGAGGGGGCGTTTCAGCCTCAGAATCTACACAGAAAGTGGACACAGTGGTGGAGGCCCATGCTTGCAATCTCCATAGGGGGGTGGGGCTTAAAATGGGTGGATTCCTGGGACTCCATGGCCACCAGCCTTGCTAAACTGGCGAACTCCAAGCCAATGAGAGACCAACTCTCCAAAAAAATATGGTGGACATATTCATGAGGAATGACCTCCGGCCTCCATGTGCAAATGTGTGCACATACAGATGCACATGCACATGTAACCACAAAAAAATAAATTCAGCCAAAGAAAAACACGTATGAAAAAACACTTGTGCTTGGAGAGTGCGTTTTATGTTCAGTGTAGCATGACCATCAGCTTACCAGGAAGTGATGGGGATTAATTTTAGAAAGGCAGGGAACTCATATTCCACGGAATACAGGCTTTATTCAAAAGAATCACCGAGGCTTGAGTTGATTGGATTTGCTTTAGAGGGTTTGTGCTGGTGGCAGACTGGACTGAAGCCAGCAGAAGCATGCGCATGGGAAGCTATGATGGCACAGAGAAAACAAGTGTGGACACCCTGTGACTAGGCAAGGAGGATGCAGACTTGAGAAGGCTGGGAAGGCACATGTTCCAAGGGAAAAAGACAGACATTTTTCCCCTGTCTTTAAAGTAATATGATTTGCAGAGGAAACTAGTGAGTTTGGTTGTTGAGGAGCAGTGTCCAGTCCAGAGACAGTCAGACCCTGCAGTTCAGAAGACAGAAAAGCTGAAGTTACAGCTCCCATTACCAACTTATGAATCACTTCCTGCATGGGAGAGCAAGTAGGTCATTCAGGATGATCGTGGGGAAGGAGAGAAATGGGAGGTAATCTATTGGGAAGATGCAGAATAGACTGGGGAAAGTCAGGAACTTGAAAGAGGCTGAGGAATCCAGAACATTCCTGGATTAGAGAGGTTGTTGGCTCCATTTAAATCTCAAATATATACAGAAGGGCCGGAGAGATGGCTCAGCAGTTAAGAGCACTGACTGCTCTGCCAGAGGACCCAAGTTCAACCAACACCCACTTGGGGTTTCACAACCATCTGTAACTCCAGTTCCATAGGATCAGACACCCCCTGCTGGACTCCATGGGCACTACAAACACATGGTGCACAGACATACATGTAGGAAAACCGCGTGCGCGCGCGCACACACACACACACATACAGGTGTGTGTGCAAGACTTTCCAAAGCAAGAGGGGCAGTTCAGTTCCAGGAAGGAAAATCCAGACTGTGACTGGCTGTAGGGAGAATCCTTGCTGAGCAAGTTAAAACAACAGATGGGGGGTAAGTCCAAACAGCAAGTCTCCTGGGTTTTTTTTTTTTTCAGCACCATGTAGAAAAGAAGGGATACAGAGACTCAAGAGGGATGTGCAGTAGGAGAAGCATTCTGCTGTTTGCTAGAAACTGTAAACAAGCAAAATTTCATCTGTGGTATAAGAAGAAAAAGCAGACCTCAAGGTGCAGGCTCATGTCCCCATTCACGTGTGGAGAGCAGGGAGGTGGACATCCAGCCTCTCCCCACAGTATCATCACAGGCTCTAGTGACCTGTTCCAATGATGTAAAAAGAAATGAACATTCAAGAGTGTTCTTTGGAGAGACAGAGAAAAGTTTCTGGGCACAGGGGCATGACTTCTGTGAACTTATAGTCTGGCTCGTGTGTGTGTGTGTGTGTGTGTGTGTGTGTGTGTGTGTGTGTGTGTGTGTGTTGTGTATGATGTGCACATATATACAAGTATGGATGCCCATGTGTGTTTAGATGTGTGTGTGTGTGTGTGTGTGTGTGTGTGTGTGCATGTGATTTTGTGTGATGTGCTCATGTATGCAAGTATGGATGCCTATGTGTGTATGTACTTGTGTGTGTGTGTGTGTGTGTGTGTGTGTGTGTGTGTGTGTGCCAAAGCTGGAGGAGGACCTTGGCTGCCCTGCTCTAACACTCCCCTACCCCTTATTCCCTTGAGATAGGGTCTCTCACTGCACCTAGAGCTAGGCTGGCAGCCAGCAAGCCCCAGCAATCCTCCTGTCTCTGCTGCCTCTATGTCACTGTGAATACAGGCATGCTCAGTCACACCTGGAAATTTTGGTAGTTATCAAAATCCAAACTCAGAGCCTCATGCTTTCACAGCAGGTGCACATGCCCCTTTATTTTAGCACTGATCATGTTGGTTTTGCAACTGATGTGCCTATTAGGAACTGGAATGGTAGAGTCTCTATTAGTGTCCAGCTGGGGGATGCTATGCCACTCTGGACGTCACCAGAATTGATCAGAATTTTCCAAACTAGTAAAGGGGGAGATGTTAATGGATGCTGAGGGCCAGAGTTCACAGTTGGCCTACTAAAGCTTGAGAAACGCTGCCTCCACGAATTCCTTCTCAGATATTCCCTATTGTACTAAAGGATATTGCAAAGATATGTATTTAATGGCCTGTCAAGCACCAAGTCCCTATGCTGGGGGAAACCTTTTTATTGTAATTGCATCAATTACACCCACAGAGTTGGGAAGAACATTAGAGGTGGTTTACATGTCCTGCTCCATATGTGCAATATGTCTACTCTCATCATACACCCCTACCTGTCTAATTACAATGTATACCAAGTTTGTATCTAATAAACCCCGTCTGAAGAGTCTATTGAAATGCATTTGGAGTTGTTTTAATTCCCTCATCCCTTCTCTCTTCTTTTGAGACAGGGGAGTATCACTATGTAGCCCAGGCTACCCACAAATTCATAATCCTCCTGCCTCTGCCTTCCAAGTTCTGGGATTGCAGACATGCTACCATACTGAGCTTGATATCCCACACTGAAAACTTGGCTCACTCCATACTAATGTTGTGGCCACATCATGAGACGCCCCCCAAGCAAGACCACCACAGAGCTGATATCTGATGCAAAACACACAGGGGTTTGTTGATAACAAGCAAACCCAGGCTTGGTCCACGTCCAACACTCGACACAGCAGGTGGAGGAGGATGGCCCTGAGCTCTCAGGGTAAGGGGTTTTTAAAGGGAAAAACTACAAGCAGGGTGGTACAAGCCTTGGCATCATATAACTGGGTGAGGATGTGTTACTTTTGAATTTACTGGTTGAGGGTTACAGTTATCATTTTGGGGGCAGGCCTGGACAAGTCCCAGGCTTTGTCCTTGAGCTGCCATGGAGGCTGGCTGGCCTCACACATTCACATTGACCCATACATGTAGCTCTCAGTTGGTGAGGGGTCCCAGACAGTAAACAACTGGCTGAACTTTGAGCAGTCAGAGTACATGCAGAAAGGAAGTTACTGCAAGGGCTATGTCTTTTGTTCATGGCCCTCCCAGAAACTGCTTGCTCAAGTCTCAGGAAATTGAAATTGAGGCCTGATCTCTGAGAGAAGACTGACAGCCTGTTACGGCATCTGCTTGGTCCTTTCACTAATAACCACTATTAAAATTTTCTTCCCACGTGGGTTGAAAACCTTGGGTCTCAAAACAAAAATATTGGCCTTCCTGCACAGTCAATGTAGAGCCTAAGGATGAGTATTCAGAGAAGCCTAAGGAAATGGACTGAGCACAGGTGGATCATGAGCCCAAAATGCCTTTTTCTCACAGGTGGACCATGAGCCCAGCACACCTTGCTCTCCCAGGTGGACCATGAGCCCAGAAAGCCTTGTTCTCACAGGTGGACCATGAGGTGAAGCCAGCATACCTTTTTCTCACAGATGGACCTGTGAGAGGGCCTGGGGATAGTTCCAGAAAAGGGTCAGTTTCAAGATGGGATAGAGGAAAACTGAAAGAATTGGGATATGAGAGCTTATACCTTCCTTGTGTGGGGGACACTTATCTCATATTAAGAGTGGGTGAGAGAAGCAAGGTTGGGGGCTTACAGTGAGAATTTGAAACATTGCAGAATGATAGGGGGTGCTGTACAAACACCCTGAAGCTTCAACCAAAGCTAGAACTAATAACTGTCTGAAGGCAATTCTGTCTACTGGTTGGAAATTTGGGCGCAGAATTGGAAAGGATGAACAGTTGGAATGCTACATTGTTGGAGAATGAGAGATCAAGTGATACATGATGATTATATTGAAATTATTGTCCAGTGGGTCCAGAATACAGAAAAAAAGTGAAACCAAGAGGTGTCAGAGACCAGCTCCAACCTGTTGAAGGGTTCTTGGGGCGGGGGAGAAGAGAGGAATGAGAAAGTATTAGATAGCAATATAAACCTAGACAAAGAGAAAGACAGACACAGGATAGCTTTGGAAGGGCCCTGGGTCAATACCCAACTGTCCAGACTTTATTCCTAATGGGCCTTTTATGCATCAGCAAGGGGAGGGGCAAAAGACCTCCCCCTTCCAAGGTCAAGGTATAAGGTACCAACAAATGTAGACCCTTCTAAACACCTGGTACCCACGCCTTTGGCCAAATCATCCCATTATGCAGCCCTGCTGGGGCAAAGCAAGCTCAGACTTTCTGACCTTGAGTAAGGCCTTACTAGGGAGCCTCTGTGGGCCCCCACAAAGAGGCTCATAGATAAATTTGAGGACAGGTATAATGAGTTTGGAACTGTGGTAAAAGTAAAAGGAGACAAAGTTGTAACCAGCCATTTCCTGGACTGGTTACAGGCCATAACAGACTGGAAACCAGGTAACACTGAATCAACAGAAGTGATTCTTTCCCTGGTGTTGGAGGTCAGATTGCTAACAGGGTCAGTCACCTTTATGAAGGAGCACTGCTCTGTGCCTGTCATAGCTTCTGGTGACAGCTGTGTTGTTCCTAGCTTTCGGGTTTACAACTTTACTGTGTCAGCTTACCCCATTCCCCATGTGTCTCTAAGGTGACTGCTGTGGATTTGAGTCCCACACATCCAGGATGCAGGACTTCACCTTTACATCTTCATGGACTCTTTCCCCCAATAGTCACACTCACAGGTTCTAGGTAGATATGTCTTTGGGCGAGTCCTCACTAAACTCATTTCACGGCCCTAAAATAAATTGCAGGGTGAAACATTTTAGAAGCGTGACGCTTTCAATGACAAGGCCCAAAGTTTGTAAGAATTTTCTAAAGCACTGATTCTCAACATGTGGGTCGCGACCCTCTGGGGGGAATCACTGACCCTTTCATAGGGGTCGCCTAAGACCATCAGAAAACACAGATATTTGCATTACGATTCATAACAGTGGCAAGATTAGAGTTATGAAGTAGTAACAAAAGTAACTTTGTAGTTGGGGGGTCACCACAACGTGAGGAACTGTGTTAAAGGGCGGCAGCCTTAGGAAGGTGGAGAACCGCTGCTCTAGAGGAAAGCAAAGCGAAACTGGTAACAGAGAAGAAGCTGGAGAGCTGTGAGACCAGGTGGAGGTGATAGGAGGTCGGGAGGATGCTGGGAATGGAGAGTCTGTGACACCAAGAAGTGTGAGGAGGGGGTGTGTTGGGGGCTGATGAAGCGCACTGTTGGAGGGCAGTAAGACTGAGGAGCTGGTTTGTCTTAACTCTGATGCTTTCCTGTTGGCCTCATCTGACTCTGTGTGAATTTTAGAACAGCTTTAAAACAGACCTAGCCCAAAATGCTGTGAATTGATTAGTTTAGGATAGAAAGAACTCTAGAGATCTTTATTTAAATAGAGGTATAGGGGAGAAAGAAACAAACTAACCAAGAAAGAACCAGGAAGAAAGAAGTTACATCCTTATGTAATAATGTTCAAGTGCAGCTCGCAGCAAGAAACGCTGGTTTAAAGACAAAACATGACCTTCAAAAAATAGTAGCAACTGGGAACTAGGGGTGTTCTCCATCAAGGCTGGAGAGAGATACATCTGGACCATCCGGAGACTGCAGAGTGGCTACCCTCATCCCTTGAAGTCCCAAGCAGAGCCAGAAAATTAAAAAACAAGGGGAAGAGGGCTGCATTGCCTGGCTCTGACGGAGCTTGCTACCAGCCTGGAGAGGTCTTTGCTTCATGCAGCCTACACAAAGGGTGTAATTCAGATGTTCTTCCACAGAAGACGTCAGAACTCATTTCTATAACTGTTGCTATTCTTGCAAAAACAAGCTTTTTGCTCCTCGGAAAAAAAAAGATTTTAATATATTTGAAGAAATATATTTTTTGCCAGGATAATACTCAACGGCTTACTTTGTATCTTTCTGAATACATAATAAACACATTAAAAATTTCAAGCAGCGTAAAAGATTATACAATCAAATGTAATTCTCATTTATCCCCGATTGCCTGGCTCTCCCCACCCACATACAGTTCCCCCCACAGCACTAGCTACAATTACCAGAGTCCTGTGTCTCCTTCCTGAGACAAGAGGCCATATCTGGCCTTTCTTTATTATGAAGAATAGGGTCATCCTTGGTGTAAGTTGCCACAAAAAATTAAGTCTCTTATATAATGGTGTAGTATTTGTGTGTGGCCCACACTCCCCTTCATTTAGTCTTTGAATCATCTCTAGGTGACTGGTTTATAGTACATAATTCAGCATAAATATTGTATACAAAGAAACATCTGTATATATTTAGCATGTATATCTTTTCCTAAAATATTTTTAGTTTGTGTGTGTACAGTATGTATGTGTGTGTATATGAGTGTATAGTGTATATGTGTATGTACAGTGTGTGTGAATGTGTCAACAGTGTGTGTCTGTGTGTGCAGTGTGTACGTGTATGTACAGTGTGTGTGTGTGTACAGTGTGTGTATGTATGTATGTGTGTGTGTGTGTGTGTGTGTGTGTGTAGCAGAGGACAGCCTCAGGTACCATTCCTCATCTTCCACCCTGTTTGAGGCAGGTTGCCTTTGTTTCTCTGCTGTATATACCAAACTAGCTGCCCAGTAGCCTCCAGAGAGTCTCTCCTCTGCCCATCTTGCATAGGAGTGCTGGTATTCACAGACATACGGATACCCATCTTCACATGGATTCTCGGGATCCAAACTCCGGCCATCATACTTGCCTGGCCTCCCCAAATATTTTCCACTGACAATTGGTCGGATCTCTGGCTGTAGAACCCATGGATACAGAGGCTTGCTGTATGGTAGAGACCATTGCATAGTAATACATGTAGATCCACTGGACCCTACTGGTTGGTTAAACAATTTGTTTAACCCGTAGTGACAGATATTCAATTTGTTTCTGCCTTAAAGAAGCCCTTGTTAAATATGCTTTTAAAATTCAACATGAGTTGAAGGGAGTTCCTCACCAAGTAAGAAACTCAAATGGGGCAGGAGAGAGAGGCCTGCATGAGTGGAGGGAACTAACAGCAAACCAGACCAGCCGTGCTCTCTGATGATGTGTTGTTTCTGTCCTCAGGAGCCTGATGCCCAGGACCTTGGAGACCCAGATCACACTAGAGAAGACGCCCAGCTATTTCGTCACTCAAGAAGCCCCCCGACGGATCTTCAACATGTCACGAGACACCAAGCTGATTGTGGTGGTGCGGAACCCAGTGACCCGCGCCATCTCTGATTACACGCAGACACTTTCCAAGAAGCCGGACATCCCCACCTTCGAGGGCCTGTCCTTCCGCAATCGCAGCCTCGGCCTAGTGGACGTGTCTTGGAACGCCATCCGCATCGGCATGTACGCACTGCACCTGGAGAGCTGGCTGCAGTACTTCCCGCTGGCCCAGATCCACTTCGTCAGCGGCGAGCGGCTCATCACTGATCCGGCTGGTGAGATGGGGCGCATCCAGGATTTCCTGGGCATCAAGCGATTCATCACAGACAAACACTTCTACTTCAACAAGACCAAAGGATTCCCTTGCTTGAAAAAACCAGAGTCGACACTCCTGCCACGATGCCTGGGCAAATCAAAAGGGAGAACTCATGTACAGATCGACCCTGAAGTCATAGACCAGCTCCGGGAATTTTATAGACCTTATAATATTAAATTTTATGAAACCGTTGGGCAGGACTTCCGGTGGGAGTGAGTCTCTGTGGTACAAAGGTTCTTATCTCTGCCATGAGGTTTGCTCCCAGAGACCCTGATCCTCAACTCCAGCCCCTCTTCCCATCTTGAACCCTATGATGGATCATCTTGGAACCAGGAAGCTGAGTAAAGGCCAAGAGACCGGGGTCCCTGCTCTGTCCAGGAAAAGTCTACCTGCTTCTGGCATACCCATTCAGTTCTAGAATCGGCTCCCTCCCACCCATGAGAGGCCTTGGGGAATTGCTGTAAGACGAGTGAGTCTCCCAATGTTGGGGGATATTCTGAGTGGAGATGGTTCAGTTGCTGTGAGAACATCAGTCCATCCCATCACTGTACACTCAGTGGTGGACTTCTTAATTCCATGTGGCATGTACCTTCCCTCTGAGCTTAATTTCCCCCAGCAGCCCTGAGTGGTAGGATAGGAGAACGCCCTCCACCCTCCTCAGAATGCAGCAGCTCATCAACAGTATGCAGAGCCAAAAACACCTCTCTGGCCACTCCAGGAGACAGACTCTGTGATGATGAAATAAGCCAGTGACTTCAAAGCCTGTGGTCTCCACTGCTCCTGGAGGATGCTGTCTTTGAAAAGCACTCTGTGACTCTCCCTGCTCCCTGTGGACAAAAGCACATAATTCTGCTGTTACGGGTACTTTCTTCACACGAGCTTTCATGTTCAACATGCACGGAATCATGCTTGTCCATGTGAAATAAATATGGCTCTCTCGTGTCCTTACCACTGAGTGTTTCTCTCTAAGCCAGGCCTTTATTCATCAGTAAATCCCAGTGTAAGAAGAAGTCAGTGATGTGGAAGACATGGGAAGACAGTTAGGGGTGGGTGGGAGTGTGAAGACTGTGCGGGGGAGAATCCAGGGTGGAGACAGGGGTGGTTTCTAGCTATAGGAGTCTGGGACAGAAAGATTTCGTAGAGATGTGTAAGGAATGTGTTCATTTTATTTATTTATCATCAGGGCTAGGCATTGAACCCTTATAAATGCTAGGCAAGTGTTCTAAAACAAAGTTATAGCCCAGTCATTTTTACATTTGTTTTCTTATTGAGGTAGTGTGTTGTATACATACATGTTCAGGATGGTGGAGAGTGTGTTCATGTATGTGTGGATGTACATGCTCGTGTGTGCACATACCTGTGGAAGCCAGAGCTTGGTCTCAGGTGTCATTCATCAAGCAGGCCATCCACACTGTTTTTTTGAGACAGAGTCTCTCACTAGCTTGAGGCTTGCCACTTAGGGTATTATGACTTGGGTAGACTGTCCACTTGGTTTTTGTTGTTTTGCTTGTTTTTGAGGCAGAGTCTCTTTGTTTGCTGGAGCTTGCCGATTAGGCTTAGCAGGCTGAACAGAAAGCCTCAGTGATCTGCCTGTGTTCACTTTCCCAGTGCTTGGTTTGAAAATGCTTGCCACCAGGTCCAGCTTTTACCTTGGGTGCTGGGAATCAAACAAAAGCTCTCATGCTTACTCGGGAAGCTTTGCTGAGTCTCCCCTACTCCTGTATTTTTAAATCTTGAGTAGGGTCTTACTAAGTTTCCCAGGCTGGCCTTGAACTAAAGGTCTTCCAGCCTCCTGAGTCTCTGGGATTAAAGTCATATACTGCAGACCCAGCTTCTTCTCTGAAACATGATTTTGACTGGATAGTATCTCTGCTTAGATACTTTCAACTGAAAATACCAAATGGAAGGTCCAAGGACTGAAGGAGCATCAGACATGTTTTTGCCTGGCTGGCATGAAGCTTTGAAATACCTGGCAATGGTTACAAACTGCAAGTATTGGTATCAAAGTGTGGGGTTTCAGCTTCTTTAAAAAATGGATACTTGTCTACACAAAGCCTGTACTCTACCATGAGAAATGGTGGCCACTTTTGGACAGGACCTGCACTCCTGAGCTTCCCAGCTCCTGCATGGCCCCTTTCCCTAATATGCACAATCTGATTGTCCCGTGTGGGTATTTCCCGGTCTTGCCTTAAATGTCCCATACTCTCAAGATGGTGTCCAGTCCCTCCAGTATAGCACCCAAGATGATCCTAACCCCCGTCGTCTGGCTCTTCCCCTGCTTCTTTCTCATCCTCTCCTCCAACATTCCAGAATCACGTGCTTTCTTGTGCCCTTTTCAAGTCTCCATACTCTGGCCCATTCCCTTTTCTTTGCTTTGGAATACTTGCTCTTCTCCCTCTCCCCACATCTCCATCTCATTTGAAAACCAGGGTCCCAGTAAGACTTCATTCAAGTATCACTTGCTTGGCACTTGCAAGGCCATCTCTGTCTGCGGACATCTGCTCACTCTTCTGTTTTCATCTGGTAGTTTATCAATAACAGATTTCGTTATACTAAGATAACAGATAGACATTTAAATGTGTTTCCACCATAGACCGTGAACTTTTGAAGATCATGACTATTTTATGCTAACCCAGTGTAGTCTCACAGCAAATGTTTAATGGGTGGATGGATAGGTGTGTGGGTGGACGTTGAAGACTAGGGCCTTGGATAAGCATGTGCCAAGGAAGTAAACTGCTGCAGTATGCTTCCTGAATGGCGCCATGGTCTAGGAGGCAGGAAGCACTAGGGAACCTCCCAGGGCCTCTGCATCCATGTGCTCTGCCAAGCATTATAGAGGTGTTAGCAGAGTTTTAGGGCAAAAGCCCCCAACAAGCTCAGCTTGGCCTCCTGTCCCACTAAACCAATTAAGAAGATGAATAATAATGAAAAGCAGAGAGAGGGGTTTGGATCCATATTTACTCTGGGAAGGGGAACAGATAAAGGGACCACATGAGCCCAAGTCCATCTTCAGGGCACTGACTAGAGCTTCAGGTTTATACAGAGGGAGAATGGTACCAGGTAGACTTAATTACACCATTCTGGTCAAGTATGGTCTAGATGCTCTTGCCCAGTTCTGGTTTTGCAGGATGGTCCAAAAAGACCTTATCACTTGGGAAGAGCAATCTGATGACCATGGGTGATCACCCCTGCTCCAGAACACCTCCCATTCATAGGTAATTCCCTCATCTGAGAGGTGTGCTGTCCCTGCAAGGCTGTGCTGTTCCTGGCATTGGAAGCAACTGGAGACTTGAGATAATGGCTGGAGACTTTTGATACCCTTCGGGGACTGTGAACAGGACATTGTAAAACGCTGACGTTGAGGTCTCTGCAATTCTTATCTTTGTGTCTTTACCCTTGGAGGGGAATAAGACAGGCTAGACATCTAGTGTTTCTAGATAGACACCCCTTGGGGGGTACCATGCCTGCATGCAGAGGTGAGCAGGTGACCCTAAGAAAAGGAACCAGGTCCAAAATGAAGACAGAGATGCCGAATTTCCAGAGTATCTTGTGAGACCAAGTAAAGAACGATTGTTTTTTAGTACAAGTTCTAAATGCCTGTAGGTAGTTGGAAGGCAGTATCTGACTTACCAGGGTCAAAGGACACAGAAGTCTAAGGTGTTAACTGTATGTATAGGCAGGTCTTGTGAGCCAAACATCTTCCAGGACAGCAGATAACTGCGTCCATAATGATGGAAAAAATGAGTACTGTGAGTTCACTCCTATGGATCTGAAAATGTGATGCAGAGGAATGAGGAGCCATGGCTTCCTGGAACCCAGACCCTGAGCTGTTAGTGAACAGAAGGACAAGTTGTATGTGGATGGCAATAAATCACCCTATAATATTTCCCATCGAAATTTGTTTAGTGTCCTGGTATCCTAAGTCACACTCTGACCAAAACCATAGCCATAGAGAGACAGAGTATCATGGGGACATAAAAGAAACCTCAGATAAAGAGTCAGAAAAATGTGAGACTCTATCTCAACTTCCCAAGAGTTCACAAAGAATTTGCAAAAATCTTGAATGCTGTGTGCAGATAAGCTGCATCCCTCTGCATTGCCAGCATCCACAGACTGCCCGGGCTAAGCAGCCGCCCCATCTTAATGAATAGGTATGCCTCCTGTAATTAGCATATCAATCATTGTATGCAAATGAAAGATGTTAAGGTGCATTTAAAATCCCAGTTTAAATGACTGAAATCCAGAGTACATGAGTCTGCTCAGCAAACTCTGATTTTTAATCCAGTGTAAATGTTCCCTCTTGCTCAGGCTGCCCCAGGGCAGAGTCGCACAAGACCCACATTAGTGCAGTTTAAATAGATGAAGTCTGCCTCTTTCGTTCGAGTCCAAGAGGGAGGCCTCCTCAAGGAGACATGCACGTGAGGTGGGGGGTGTGGAAACCAGACCCAAAGCAGTACCTTAAAAGACTGAAAAGTGTGCCTCTCTCTGTTGATAGTATCTCGAAGCAGGTGACTGGATAGTCTTCAATACCAGAGATGCAGAGTCCTCACACCTTTGTGAATTCAAGATGGTGACACATGGTCACATTCCATGCCACAGAAAGAGGACAAGAAATAAAGACCACCCTGAAAAAGAAGAAACAGGGTTACTGACTCAGAGCTCACTCAGCTCGCTACAGCAAGGAGCCTTGCCTTAGGCAGAGCCTCAAAGTCAGAGGGAACGCTTCCCCATGGAATGAAGGGGAAGAAGGACTAGGGTGTACCCTGAGCAGAGGTGGCTGGCACTGGGAAGCTGGCCATAGGCTCTCTGATGTGTAGGTGAAGGGTCAGGTTTGTCTTTCTGTGGTTGGTGCTGAGAGGAAAGCAAGGAGAGATAAAGAAGAGTTATCTAGCACACACTGACCAAGACTAGATTGTTAGAGGTGGGTGGGTCAGAGATCCACTGTCACATTGGCTGGCCTTTGTCCCCTCATTCACCATTCCCTCAGGATCCAAAGAAGGTTCAGGAGAAAACTGCCTCTTCTCGTTGAGGCTGTAACATCCTTTCTTCTTCTATTTCAGGTTACAGCATCCGTTCTATTCATAACCTCCTCGTGGTATGAATGGTACTCCCGAGGGTTGTACGGGGTGGTAGCATTCCTTTTATCCACACCCACTTCCGGAGAACTCAATCCCTTGGCCACATTACGAAGTGCAGGGAGATGGGGAAATATAAGGAATTCTGTTCTAGAAGCAGAGTACAGCATGTATGGAGGGCCAACTTCCTGTCCCAGACACAGACTCTTCTTCATAGAGCAATGCTTCCGGTGTGTGCTGCTCTCTGTGGTTCTGGGACTGTGGCATGTGAGCATGCATCTCCATTTAAATAGAATGTGGGTCAGTTCTTGCTTCCCCTGCCCTGCCTCTACCTAAAGGCAGCTAGAGAAAGCACCACTCTGGGGGTCAATAGGTTCAAGTTTAAGCCCAAACTCTCTTCTTTCCTAGCTGTATAACTTTGGGCAGATTATTTCTTCTCGGGATGATTTAAACATCAGTAAATCAAGACATACATCATACTCATGATAAGAGGTTTGTGTGAAGATTAGGTGAGAAAGCTCTTGTTTGGCACATAGTAGGTTCTCGGTTTGTTCTTGTTTATTTGCCCCCTGGCAGTAGAGCCTGCCAAGGCTGCTAGTCTTCTGTCAGCTGAGAGGCCCTGCAGCTCTAACCAAACTGAGCTCATAGCAATTTCCTTCATCCTATCTTGTCCTGTGTACTTTGAGTGAAGTTGTTCTTACAACCCAGGATGGAGCGGTTCAGTCAAAACTGGTTCAGAATAAACCCAGCTTAAACGTGTTGCTTTTACCTCTGGGAGCTTGGAGAACAAGCATAAGTGCCTTAGCATGCACTTATAAAACCCTTACTGCATTTTGCCATTGTACAGTGAACATGTAAATGTGCTCCATAGGACCAGTATTCTTGACTGGTTGCTTTGATGAGAACAGTAGCTTAAACAAAGAATTAATCTCTCTTAAAAGGGGATCTTGATTGCCCGTTAACATGTATCTTGCTCAATTCATTGTTTGAGACACAAAGAACCTGGACATTGAATCATAGGGCATCCTAAGAATTTGGGCATTACATTGTGGGACATCCTAAGAATCTGGATATTGCATTGTGGAACATCCTAAGAATCTGGGCATTGCATCATGGGACATCCTAAGAATCTGGGCATTGCATTGTGGGATATCCTAAGAACTTGGGCATTGCATCCATATGGGACATCCTAAGAACTCTGCAGCAACAAATATTTTTAATTGGGCCAACAAGTGTGGCTCTTACACTTACATCTTTTAGTCACCTCTAGCTGCAAAGAAAGCCAGGGAATGCAGTCTCTTTGCTGAATACACGTCAACCTAGAGTGTTGATGCTGGGAAGAAGGAGAAACGGAGGTCAGAGAGGCGGTTAACAGGCTCTGTTACAAGGAAACCCAAGTGTTTGAAAAGTTGTCCCTGCTTACCAACACTTTTCAACCAATATTCAGAATGGACCTAGGAAGTGCCTCCATGTTCCCCAAACATGGGTGCTATTTGAGACTTCCAATTTGTCTCCCCCTCTTTTCCACTTGAGTTCTGAAGGCAGGAGACCCCAGTACCAACTTTTCTCTACCTTCATCTCCAAGTTAGTAAATCAGATCTCTGAGGGAGTGGCAAGACAAAGAATATCAATGGTAGTATCTGCCAGTATCCCTGGTGTAAATGTTCCCTCTGTGGCCGGTTTCCAGCTACCAGTGAGTGTGGCTGAGTGTGCAGATAGAAGGAGTTGCACACAACCAACTCCTTGGAGACAGAAGTAGCCAGCTCGGATGCACCACTGCCTGATTGCTCCTCTACAAGCTTCCCCGGCCAGAGAAGACCTGAGGAGATAAATCAGCAGCCAGGACTTTTGTTATGTGTTCAAGTGCCTGGTGCCTAGAATTAACCTGAGCTCTGGGACCTGGACCAAATGCATTTCGGTATTGAGTCAGATGCTGCTCAGCTGGTGACTCAAGGGGTCACCTCTTTATAAAACTCCAATCCAACCAAGTTCAATTCTATTCCATCAGAGAAAGAAAGGGAGAAACAATTTAAATGGCACAGCAATTTTATCTTCCATTTTTGCAGATAAAACGCACACGTACTGCAGAATAACTGTGAGAAGGAGGCCCAGGTCTTTTGTTCTTCCCTTTCATGTAAATGATTGTCACTGAGAGCATGTTGCTTCACTAACTGGCCCTGATGTTGAGTATTACCTGTCTTTGTATTCCAATGTGCCTAAACAAAAGCCACCCAGTGCTTCAGATGTTCAACCGGGTAAACAGAAATCTAGTGAGTGGTGGACCATGGCAATCACAGCTTGACTTTCTGTCTTCTCCAAAATCCCTTTAGAAGCTTAATCCTCGATGCAAAGCAGCAGCAGGCGAAGCCCTTAAAAGGCAGATAGGCTGTTAGGGCTCTGTGCAGGCCCCTGTCATAGGGCTTAATAGAGGGAGCTTAGTCACCTTTGTCCTTCTGTCTGTTATGTCTCCAAAGGACACAGCACTTACAAACCATCCTCGTGGAAGCAGAGAGCAGTTGAACTGGCCATCGGTTTGGTCTTGGACTTTCTAGCTCATAGAAGTAGAAGACGAAGTGACATTGTTTACCAGGAACTCGGTCAGGGCACTTTTGTGTCAACATCCTGAACAGGTTAAGGCAGAGGGTGAACGGGTAACTGTTGGATCGAGGGGGTGGCTCAGGGGGATTTTGCTCATGTCGCTTTGTCATCTGACCTGTTCCCAGTGGAGCCCAGTCTCAGAAGACAATGTCATTCCACGTATTTGATTCCTATCATTGAAATCTGTTTCCCCAGGTACACACAAACATGCTTTATAGTTGCTAGCCCATTTTGGACCAGACCATGAAGGGAAGACGTGAAAGAAAAGTAGAGGAATTCTAGAAACTTCTTAATTCTTAAATCAGCCTTTTTCCCGCTTGCTACTGGGCCACATAGTTTGTGTTCCCCTCCTCACTTGATAGAATCATTAACAAACATGTATGTGTGTATGTGTCTGACATTTATTTTCTCCCCCTGTGTCTCAAAGACCTGGAGATGAATCTTCATGACTGACATGTGTCTGGCTGATGTCCATTTGACTGTAAATGATTGATGACACCTGGCTAATTGGATCATGACTGACATACAAGCATGGTCTGCCCCGGAACACCTCAGTATGGATCTTAGCTGAGATTAGCAGTCTGAGTACCACCTTATCACCCATTGATGGGCTTGCTATCCTGCCCCCATGCTTCTAGGGAGGGGCTCGTTTTTTTTTTCTAGACCTAGAGAGAGTGATATACCTTATCCCTTGACCATTTAGGGTTCTGCAGTTCACTAAACACAAGTGAGCCCTGTCCCAGTGGAGCTCAGGGACTGCACAGGCCTCTTCTACTACCTCCTAGTCCTGGGAACGCTTGCAGAGGTTCTTTATGTTCAGAGTCCTTAGACCTGGGCACAATAAGGGGATTCTGGATAATATGATGATGGAAAGACAAAATGGCAGAGGTGAAGAATTCAGGGCACAGAGGTATTTTAGATAGGAGTTCAACCATGTCTTTAAATAATAAGATGTGATTTTTTTTACACTGGTTTAAGGGAATGGGGTCCCCTCACATGACTTCTTATTGCTTTCACCTTGTAATAACTAAAAGCTTTATTTCTGTTTCGCAGAGCGAAGAAATTGAAACCCAGAGACTTAGCTGGCATGACCCGAGTTCCACAGTGAGGACTCAAACATACAACCTCTAGTTCTGAATTGTCTTTATGAGGAAAAGGTGTGCACTACAGTGCTCGCATGTAAATGATCTCCTAAGAAGTTGCCATTGACAGAGTTTATTAGACCAGAGGCCAGAGAACAGATGCACATTGTGTTGTTCACAGTATTCATTAAGTCTTCTCCAACATTACTGTCTGAGAAGTGGTAACAAGAATAAGACATCAGACACAGAGCCTGGCCCTTCTTTTGTGATGGCAAGGACAAGCACGGGGGTTGGGGGTAACTAAGCCTCCTTCCAAAGTCAAACTGACATCTGAGAAGTAGAGCTGCTAATTCAACACAAAATTCCAGATTAAAAAGTTCTGTAATTACCAAGGTAAAAATCTGGGTATTGGGGTCACACATGTATAATCCCAGCACTCAGTGAGCTGAGACAGAAAGATTCTAAGTTCTAGGTCAATTTGAGCAGCATGGTAAGAGCCTGTTTGAAGAGGAACAAGAGAAGGAGGAGAAGGAGGAGGAGGAGAAAGAGGAGGAGGTGACTTGACAGTGATAGTGGGTAAAGGGGGAGGAGAGAGAGAATGGGAACAAACACACTATAATCATATCAAGGAACATCATAGTGAAAAAAGTCCTATAACTGAGCTGAAACATGGCTTTGAGCTTCTGAACACTTTTTATTTTGGGGTTTTTTGGGAGGTGGGACGGGAGGTGTTTGTTTTTTTTGAGACAGGGTCTCTCTGTGTTGCTTACCCCTTAGACCAGGCTGACCTCAAACTCATAGCGATCCACCTGCCTCTGCCTCCCAAGTGCTAGAATTTAAGGCTTGAGCCACCATATCGGGAGTTTCTGAATACTTAAGGCAAAGAAGAAAGCTGATGGGAATTGCATCTCATATGATCTCATGATGTGAGTTCAAAGCAAAGAGAACCGGTTTCCTGAGAGAGATTTTCATGTGAGAGACACTCATCAAAACAATGTTCCTTTTTTACAGGAACTGGGATAATCTGCATGTTGGTCTTCCCCACATACAATAATGAGAATCTAAATTAGATGCTTCTGTTGGATGTCCAGATGGTATTGTATAACAACTATTAATTAGCAGCAGTCTGGACTGGTAGAGGGGAAAAGTAAGACTATCTTTTCCTCCTTGAACCTAAATCACAAATTACAGTATTAGATTGGCTGTGGGCAAATGATTAGCCACCAATGTCATCAGTGACTTCATGTGAAAAGGGGTCTAACAAAAAAATGGGCAATTAGTAACCAAAGTTTTATGAAGAGGAGGGTGACTACAGAAACTGCTGACAGAAATAGAGGCATATCTCCATGAACAGATCTCAGGTAACTACAAAAACTAGATACTGGGCTGGTGAGCTGGCTCAGGAAGTCAAGGAGTTTGCTTCCAAGAGACCTGGGCTTGATCCTGGGGACTCACACGGTGGAAGTAGAAGACCAACTCTTAAAAGTTATCCTCTGACCTCTGAATCACGTGCTTGCACACTGCTCTCTCTCTCTCCCTCCTCTCTCTCTCTCTCTCTCTCTCTCTCTCTCTCTCTCTCTCTCTCTCTCTCTCTCTCAATAGATGATAGATAGATGATAAATAGATAGATGAGATGATAGATGAGATGATGATAGAAGATAGATAGATAAAAGATAGATAGATAGAAAATAGATAGTTAGAAGGTAGATGATAGATACATAGATGCCATTTAAACTTTTTTAACTCTACTAAGTTTCTAAAACAGCACCATGGCTTAGCTTTGAAGATTCTGAGCTTGGAAAGCAGTGCTAGGACTCTGCTCCACCTTGTGGCACAAACGCCTGCTGTACCTAGATGATCTGCCATGTTTTTAATGTGTTTTGCCAACCCTAGTTTAAAATATCAAACTGTATTAAATTTCCAATACCTCATTGTTTTGATCTATAAGAAAGACTCTCTCCCCTGTCTCCTCCTAAAACAAACCTTTAGGAAATTAGAGGGCACAGCAAGCTATCAGAGTGTCCTGTCTAACTTACTTGAGTGACTACGGTCTTTTTAAAAAATCACATCCTATGGATAAATATGCTGACACAAAATGCTGCTTTCCCCCTTCTCATGCTTTGTGAAAAGTCGATCATTAAATTCCCCATAATCTTCAGCATCAGGTCTTCCGTATGTGTTTATTAGTTCTTTGAGACTTTTGTTTAATGTATTTTGGTTGTATTTGCCCCTCTCTCAGCTCCTTCCAGCCCCTTACCCTCCCCCTTCCCTACCCACCAGACTCTGTGTCCTCTCCCCCCCACCCCCGACTCAGGTCCAATCTGTGCTACTCATATGTGTGGCCAAGCACTGGAGCATGGTGGACCTACCAGCTCCTTTTTGTGGTATGTGGTGATTAATACAGGAGTCCACAACTGGTCAAGATGCAGTGAATACGACCCTGTGGAACAGTCAGCACTAGAAACGGTCTTGTTTTGCACTGTCTAGAAACTCTGTGCCATGGTTGTTTGGACGCTTCTCTATTCAAATTCCTGAGTGGTGACAATGATGGGTAGGTAGAGTGTTAGATCTGAGGCAATCAAGGGGACGGCAGCTTCACCTTGTCGCTATGTCTCCTAGAGGTCAGATGCCCTTTGTGGTTCAACATCTTTGAAGCTAAAGTTAGGTTGTTCCTACTACATTAGAAACTGAGGCAACAGGGCATCCCGCTAAAGAAAGGGCTACGTCCATAAAGACCTGGTGTCACTACAACATCGCTCACAGTGGGGCTTGGACACACCTCCTCTTTCGAGAGCTTTTCTAGAGGATCATGGGAAGAACACCCTAAAAAGAAGATCTGGTCCACTGTGACTTGAGAGGATCACCTTTTCTTATGGGCATGCCACCGACCTTGTAAGTATCCATGAGAAATTCTTTTAAATCCACAATGTGGAGCCCACTGGCTGCTCCCCACCTTCAAGGCAACTCACTCCAGTCTCTCTTTGGAGCGTTTACTTCACTTTGCTAAACAAACTTCTGCTTAAGCTGTCTATATTTCTTGACTTAATTATTTCCTTCCAAAAGACAAGGCCCAAAAGAATTCTGTGACAATAGCACCTCAAGAATTTTGTGCCAGTCTCACATCCCCATCCCCAGGACATTGGGACCGCTGACCTCTCTGCCAGTCGGTTGCGGAAACGGAGCCATGGCTTTCTTGTTACAGCTGTCTAAGGGCTTGCTTACACCCAGCGCTTACACTCTAGGTTCACACCACTAAGAATGAGGACCAAATGTGGGTGCAATTTCTTTGCCTTCACTGAGTTAAATTTTCCTGCCTATTCTGTTACAAGTCCATCCAGCGACCTATATAAACATCCAGGATTAGCATCGATTTAGCTCACTGCAAGCTGTATAACCAGTGAAGCATGGCTTGAAGGAAAATAATTTCAAGAATGTTTTAATATGGAGATTTTTTATAAGGGTTCAAATGTAAACTGACTCCTGACTTTTCCAAAGGGTTTTCTTGGTAAGAGAGATTGTGAACCTTCTATAAAGCATATTTGGAGACTACATTTAATTTTTTGATCACAAATATCTAGCAATTAATCTTTTGGGAAAATGGCAACAAAATGGTTCTCATGGAGGTAACCAAGTGAATGAACATTTGGGATGGAGTAATTTGGTGTTTCCCATTTGGATGCCAAGAGTTCTCTGCCAAACACAGGTTTTGGGTTTGGGCTGTGTGCGTATGTTGCCAATTCTACCTGGCACATTTAGCCAAAGGGATTCATTATTTCATGCTGCCTAGATCTGGAAATGTAACTTTGACTTGCAAATGATGAGAGGATGTTGTCTTCCCTGTTGGCTACTGCAATAAGACATGTTTCCTGTTGCTAAAAATTGGACCACGTTTGTAAAGAACACAGTCTCTTTTTATGTCATTTAAAACAAAACCAACTTATCAGTCTACCCACTCAGATTCTTGTGGCGAGTTCAGTAAGATGAGGGACAGAAAGGAGAATTAAAAGCCTTGGGTCAATACTAATAAGATCGTGAGACTCAGCTTATAAATGATTTATATATGAAATCAAAATTTATATATGAAATGATACATCAATGGCCTGAACTTTTTTTGTTCTACCTATTCTCTATTAAATGAACTAGAATCAAATCATGGCCAATAGTCGAATAATGATCTAAATCCTCCTGTCCCCGATGAAAAATACAAAGAAGAGAGACTCTCACCTTCAGTTTGTAAAGATAAGATTTCAGAGAATCTTAACTAGGCCAGTGCCTCCCAAATTTGAGATTTTTTGGCATGATTTTTACAATTTTGATATGTCTGTAGTATTTATGCAATAATTACCTTAATTGTTATTTATTTTTATTTATGTATATGTTTGTTTATCTGCATATGTGCATGTGTATGCAGTCACCCTCAGACACCATCCAGTCCCTCTGAGCTAGAGTTGCAGGCAATTGTGAGCTGTGAGATGTGGGTGCTGGGACCTAAACTCAGGTGCTCTGCAAAAGCAGCAAGTGATCTTAGCCACTGAGCCATCTCTCCAGTCCCTTACCAAAAGGACTTAAACCTTCACTTCTCAATTATTCTCATTATTCCTCAATTACTTGGAAATGAAACCTCCATTTTTCTCAGAAATGGAAACATTGGTTCCATCAACTCTAATAAAACACAAAACCACTGTTCTTGCTGTAAGAGAATGTCTCCCCCTTCTAGAGCTGGGTTCTAAGACAAGGCCTTTTCAGAAAACATTGCTAGATCATGACCTACCTCTTCTCTTTACAGACTTGACCTGTGTGGCAGCAGTCAGTCCCTCTTCCCTGTCTGAGTGGGGCTCATTTATCAGGAAATTCTAGTCTAGAGTCAGGCAAGTACCTGGGTAAATGAGCCTGTTCCTCAGACTCACACCATACCACAGGGGAGCTTCCCAGTATCCCAGCTGAGGGACAAGGTAGGGGGCATTAGTAAACTTCCTGATTCACAAAGTCAGATTTCATTAGACTCAGATGCTAAACCATCACAACAAGGGTGCAACTGAAATCTTTCATCAGTTTTAGACTTAAATGTCTTTTTTTTAAAAATTAGCTCAGAATTCAAATGGAAAAGCAGAATTATTGATCTCTCAAGCCCCAAATTTATTCATTTTTTATTATTTCTGTGACCAAAACACCCAACAAAAAGAATGTAAGGGAAGTGCCAGGATTCAAGGGTAGGAGGAGGAAGAGAATGAGCATAGGTCACAGTGGGAATGTTAAACTGGGTTACACAGTGTGGCTGGGTCGTCCAGCAATGGCTGTCTGCACACTGGAGAACTTCAAACCAGACACCTGCTCGCTTAACACAGCTAGATGTCCCAGCAGTCCAACATGGCACTGACAGCCTGGGAGATGATGCCTGGAGAGCTGCTGGGGGATTGCAGGAGAGCTGCTGGGGGATTGCTGGAGCAGCTGGTTTAGTTCACACAGGGAGGCTGCAGAAACTGGGCTCTGACATCAGTGAAGAATGCAGCAGCAGGAGCAGCAACAGAGTAGATGCACTTAGAACAAAGATTGAAAGTGGGCAGGCAAAAGTAGCTTGTCTCTCAAAACTCTTCACATGTGGACAACACTGGAAGGTGCTGCTCACTCTGGGGGACAGTCTTCCCCTTTGTTAATTCTCCCAGGAAATACCCTCCCAGAGAGTCTTAGTCAATCCCAGATTCAATCAAGTTGACAACCAAGACTAACCATCATGGGAAGGAAGGAGCTGTCTTGACTCCTGGTTTGAGAACACTCAGTTCACCTTGGCAGGCTCCCATGGTGGAGACATTCAGCTCATAGTGTGCTTGTTGGGGAGCAAGGGGAGGGGGTTCCCTGCCAGCCTTCTCCTTTTCCTACTCATCCCATCTGGGCTCTCAGTCCATGGGGTGGGTCTCCCCACATTGTTGCCTGTTCTGACAACACCTCACAGATACTTTCAGAAGTGTATCTCAGTATCCTAAGCGATTCTAGCCCGTCAGGTTGGCAATGAAGATTAATTATTACACACAACAAATATTCACATCTGGTATAAAACGTGGTCAATGCAGTAACTAAAATCTTAAAAACCAACAAAGAGATGAGTCATCCTGTTCTCAGATATGCTGAATGTGGAAAATGTGGGAAGATACAAACATTTATCTTTTTTCTAGTGAGAATAGATGGCAGAGTTAACCCTTTGTACTCTACTCCAAGAGTTAATTACAATAATTGATAATAATTGAGACAGTCAAAGCTGAGAGCAAAGACTCCAGCAGCCAATAATTTTCTCCAGGAATGGGGATAATATTTTTTAAAATGTTAGATCCAGTACAGCATTGACTCTGACCACTGTGCCTGGATTCCAGACGTATACTACCAGGATGGCCTCCTTCTGTCTGGGATAGTGCAGAGTCCTCTGAAATCTTGCTACCCAACACTATATCACCTGACAACTTGTTGAAATGCAGACCTACAGCAGTCCTGCTCAATCAGAATCTCAACTTTAGCATGTTATGGTAGGAAAAGCCCCCATGATTTCCCAAAATACTACCAAGGAAAGCAGTCTGCAGACAGACATGGGTCTGTGTACCTATGTAGGCATTTCTAGGCATTGAATCTGTGTCTGCACCTCTAACATCCCTCTTGATGTGTGTATCAACAGCAGAGGTGCCCCTACACAGATATGGTCACTTGGACAGCCAGCCAGGTGCCAGCTTTTTCACTGTTAAGAAATGAACCATTTCTAAGTCTTTGATTATGAAAGGAATTGGTGCCCTTAAAAGATAGATCTATCATCAAATAGGACAAATGTTAACATGTGTTAGTTTTTATGGTGGGTACATGGATTTCTGTTACATTATTTTCTACACGTTTGACATTTTGATATGAAAATATAAAAAATACGAGGTAAAAGTAATAGATATCCAGTTGAGATAGGGAAAAATGCAGAGAATAAAACTCGCTTGTAATTCCACTACCCAGATATACCTCTGAGTATTTGTTCTCTCAATCGTTTTTCTTGTTAAGAGGGGAATTTAAATTTGCATTTTTATTATCATCATTTAAACTCATGCTGTTAATTCATCTTTCTTAATAAATTCCAATTGAAATGGTCACCAAAATGAAGATAGAAATAGGTGAGGAGAGAGAGAGAGAGAGAGAGAGAGAGAGAGAGAGAGAGAGAGAGAGAGAGAGAGAGAGACCCTCATCAGCATCAGGAGGCAGGGAAGGTAGCCAACAACACACGGAGGCTAAAGAGTTTTAGACACAACACACACACTGGGGGAGATCGTATTAGTTATTTTTATTGTTGTTGTGATCAACTATCTGGCACGGCAACACAAGGGAGGAAGGGCTGGTTCTGGTTTACAGTTTTAGTTCACACAGTCCGTCCCCCTGGGGAAGGCATGGTGGCAGAAGCATGGGATACCTGGTTACATTGCACCTACAGTCAGGGAGCAGAGCAAACAGGGAAGGGGGCCCCAGCGCTCACCCCCATGGGACCCAATTCCTCCAGCAAGGCTCCACCTCCTAAGACTTCACAACTTTCCATAACAGTACCATCATCTGGGGACCAGTTGTTCAAACACAGGAGACTGTGGGACATTTCACATCCAAACCACAACAAACCCCCACACTCAGAGAATGAGACCAAGGGAAGTCATGGTCAGCATCCACCCTGGCCCACAGTGTTGGGCCTGGAGACTCCCTCAGACAGTGTGCCAACCCCAGACAAAGCATATGTAAGGAGTTTCTAATGGGGACACTAGAGAAGGTCTGTGCCCTAGTAACTTCTGCTGCAGGAATAAGCCCAGAAAGGAAACTGCTTGGCCTGGAAGGAAACTTCTGTGGGCAATGCTGACTCCCTGTAAATGCACTTCCTACTCATGACAGGCAACCAAAACCCTAATCCAGAAAAGGAAAAATACATGTCTCCCATATATCTTTCAGTCCTAATAACAGAAAGATCCAATAAGGGCTGGTAGAGTCTGCTTTCTTCTTTTTCTTCTTCTTCTTCTTCTTCTTCTTCTTCTTCTTCTTCTTCTTCTTCTTCTTCTTCTTCTTCTTCCTCTTTTTCTTCTCCTCCTCCTCCTCCTCCTTCTTCTTCTTCCTCTTTTCCTCCTCCTTCTCCCTCCTCCCTCTTCCTCTTTCTCCTCTTCTTCCTTGTCTTCTTCTGCTTCTCCTCCTCCTCCTCCTCCTTCTTCTTCCTCTTCTCCTCCTCCTTCTCCCTCCTCCCTCTTCCTCTTTCTCTTCTTCTTCCTTGTCTTCTTCTGCTTCTCCTCCTCCTCTTCTTCCTCCTTTTTCTCCTCTCTCTCTCTCTCTCTCTCTCTCTCTCTCTCTCTCTCTCTCTCTCTCTCTCTGGTTTATGCATGTGTGTTCAGGTACACTCACTCGTACATGTGTATGCAGGCCAGAGGTAGACTTTGGGTGTCTTTATCACTCCCCACCTTGTTTTTGGAGACAGAGTCTCTCACTGAACCCAAAGGTGGCCATTTTGGCTAGACTGGCTGGCCCCCAGTATATACCTGCCTTGGCCTCCCTGCACTGGGATTACATGCACGCACCTCCATGCTTGGCTTCCAGGAAGATGCTGGGGATCTGAACTCAGGTCCTGATGCTGGCATAGCAGGCACTTACCTGAGCCACCTCCCCAGTCATAGACTTATTTTTTAAATCTGGGAATGGACAAGAATATCAAACTCTGTGATGGTGTTCAAAAAACAAAAACAAAAACAAAATACTGGAGAAAAGAAAAAAATTAAAGGAAGATTTAGAAGTTTAAGAAGACACTGTGCTACAAGGTCCTTCTGAAACACAAGCCCAGGAAAAATGGGGGCAGGGGGACCTGCTTGCTACTACTCCTAGCCTGTGTTTTCTCAAGGCTTGAAAAGATACTGCATTTATGAAAAGAAAATAATTAAGAAATATTGTGCCAGGCATAGTCACTCACATGGGAGGCTGAGGCAGGAGGGTTGCTGAGGCTAGCCTGGGCTACATAATTAAATTCCAAGTCAATCTGGGCTACAAAATGGGGCCATGTTGAAAGAGAGAAAAAGGAAGAAAGGAAGAAAGGAAGAAAGAAAGAAAGAAAGAAAGAAAGAAAGAAAGAAAGAAAGAAAGAAAGAAAGAAAAAGAAAGAAAGAAAGAAAGAAAAAGGTGAGGAAGGGGGAAGAAAGGAAAGAAGAGAATTAGAGAATTATTTTGGGTTAAAACAAGATGTAGATTATGTTAGAAAGGGCTTTGAGTTTCAATAACCAAATTTTGGTTTCAGATTCCAAAGTTTGGTTCTGCTATCTTTTTAGCTGTGTGCATTTGAGGGAGAAAGGCTCTCTACCTCAACTTTTTTCAGGTCCTGCCTCACAGAATTCTAGAGCATATTCGACGTGATCAAGTGTTTGTCAAAAAGTTGATCGTTCCATACTTGTGAGTTTTTTGTTTTTGTTTTTTTGCTTTTGCTTTTGCTTTGAGGTCATGCCACATAACCCAGTCTGGCCTTTCGTTCTTGCCCTCCACCTCTGCCTCTTGGAGGCTGGGATTTCAAGCATGGGCCAGCATACCCGGCTGTAACATATTCTCTTTGCTGTTAAAAAAAATGCTTTTTTTTTTCAAAATCAATGGACAACTTCTGCTTTCCAGAGGGAACGTCTAGCCTGCACACTTACCTCTATCCACTCATCCAGTGCCACTCAAACGATAAAGAGCAAAAACCTCTGTAACCCTGGGGAATGGAGAAAGGTATTGCCAATAGGCCTGAGGCTGGAGAATTCTGGGAGGGCATGAAGCTGACAGCAGTCAGACTGATAGAACTTTTGTACTGCACCAGAGAAATGAATGCCTGGAAAGACAGCCCCAGGAAACAGAAAACAGCGCTAGAGAGAAGAGAGCTACCAGCACAGCCTGCTACACAGTGAAGAAAGCTCTTCAAAGAGGGTGTGGCTTTTCCCTATATGCATAGAGTTAACATTGATTTCTCCATATAGTCAGAGGCAGTTGGCAAGAGATGTACAATGAGGATGTGTGTGTGCTTCTGTGTGCATCATGTATGTTTGTGTGCATTCACCTCTGTGTGCATGTGTGTGTACTCCTGTGTATATGCATGCACCTCTGTGTACAAGCATGTGTGTGTGTGTGTGTGTGTGTGTGTGTGTCTGTGTGTGTGTCTGTGTCTGTGTCTGTGTGTGTTAAGGTCTCAGCCTGTGAATATATAAACAGCCAAGAATGTGGTGTTAGAAGGGCTATTCTTAGAAAGATTTTGGAGTTGCCTTGTGACTATCTTACTATTCAAATGTGTGCACAGCCATGTGAAGAGTGTGTGCCGTGAGGCAGTGCAGGAAGGTGGGTACCAATCCAGAGTCAAAGTGGCTGGGTTGAAAGGGAGACTGCCATTTCTTAGCTCTGTGGCCATAGCTAAGTTACCAATAACCTCCCTGTGCCTCAGTTTCTCACTAATAGACCCAGGTTAATGATAACTCCACCCCCATAAGATATGAAGAGGAAAAGAAAACACTGAGAAGTCACAGCTTTTGCCAAAGTTGTGCAAATCACTCCGCAAGTGGGAGCAACTGATACTACTGAGCTGTGGCTGCAGGTAAACGAGCGAGCGAGCGAGGGAGCAGGCGTATGAACATAACACACACCACTCTCCAGACTCCAGCCTTGCTCTTTCTGTCTCTGGAAGACAACTAGGTAGGAAATCCGAGGAGCAGTTGAGAAAGCAACTCCCACTGACACGTACAGAGGAAGTGGTATCCTAAAGCAGAATATGCAGGCCCAACTCCAGAGCAGCTGTCTCCACACCCCCCCCCCCCAGGGTTGATATACTCTCCCCAGACCAGGAAGACGACAAGAGACATTGTATCTCCTTAATAATTTCCATAATCCTCACTATCAGCTACGAAGCCAGTAGCCTACTCCACATAAGCAATAATAATTTATGGTTGCAGTTAATGGGCTGTTTTATAGGAACCCACAATTATAATTGGATGTCAAGTGTTGTGAATCTCAGCGGATGGAAAGCGACAACCACTGGGGCCTGGTGTTTAATTTTTTAATGTGATTATTAAATTTCCCATCTCCCTGCTCCTGTATCTTTCCTCGGCGTGGCTTCTAGCTGTGGCTTCACTCTGTCAGCACTGTCTTCCCTGGCCCAGACCCTTGTAATTTACTTCATACACTAGTTTCTGGCCCTATGGGTTTTTCAGGGTGTATGGTCTGGATCCCGCAAAGTAGGGTAAATATTGGGCTGGAGGGAGATGGTGGCTCCATTGGGAAAGTGCTGGCCTAGCAGGCAAGAGAACCTGAGACTGATCTCAGAACCTATCTACAAACGCTGGGCTTGGTGACACGCACTTGTAATCCCAGTGATGGAGCACTAGAAACAAGAGGGGCCCTGGGACTTTCTGGCCAACCAGTCTAGCATACTTGGCAAACTCTAGGCCAACAAGAGACCCTGCTCAAATGAAGGCTGATGGTGTTCCTGAAGATGACATTTGAGGTTGTCCTCTGGCCTCCACATACACCTCCACACACACACACATGCACCCACCAACATGTACACACAACTTTTCTAATTGGGAACACCCCCAAAATTAAGCTCTAGCAAAGAACATAGGTCTCTAGACCTGTCCATCTTGTTTTGCACTTGCTGAACCTACACATGTGGCCTAATGGCCTCTAGCTCATTCAGATGATGACTACATTAATTACTGTACTAATTTGCTTTTCTGTCATTGTGATAAAGCATTCTGATCAAAATCAAATTATGAGAGGAAAGGGTTTGTTTGGCTTACTCTTCTGGGTAACACTCTGTCACTAAGGAAAGTCAGGGAAGGAACTCAAAGCAGGAACCTGGAGGCAGGAACCATGGAGAGACACTGCTTGTTGACTCTGGCTCATACTCAACTATTTTTCTTATCGCTCAGGCCCACTTGCCTAGGGATGGTGATGCCCACAGTGGGCAGGGCCTGTCCACATCAATCATCAATCAAGACAGTCTTTCACAGACATGGCTACAAGTCAGTATCATCAAAAAATTTTTTTTCAATTGAGAGTCCCTCTTTCTTGGTGACTCTAGATTGTGACAAGTTGATAATAAAACTAACCAGGACAGTTACTTTTATGTCAGTGTGACCAAAATACCTTTCAGAAACAACCTAGGGTAGAAATCTTTATTTGGGCTCAGTTTCAGGGAATTTCTGTTCCTCTTCTTAAGAACATTATGGTAGCATTCATGGAAGTAGACTGTGCAGCAGAAGTTGTTCACATTATGGATGATCAGGAAGCAGAGTTGAACCAGAAGCAGGGGCAGGTATAATCTTCAAATCCCTGTCCCCATGACCTATTTGGCCTAACTAGGCTCACTTCCTAAGGGCTCTACAACTTCGCCAAACAGCAACACTAACTGGCAAACAAGTGCCTAAAATATGAGCCTGTTAGGATCCATTCCAATTCAAACCTTTGTAGAAGGGGTACCTTGCCTCCATTGATCCAGCAGCCATGAATCCCTTGTGGTAGTTTGAATGTAATTGGCCCCCAGAAGCTCATAGGGAGTGGCACTACTAGGACATGTGGCTTTATTGGAGTAGGTATGGCCTTGTTGGAGGAAGCATGTCACTGGGGAGGCAGACTTTGAGGTCTCATATATGCTCAAGCCATGTTCAGTATCTCAGACCACTTCCTGTCACCTGAGAGTCAAAATGTAGGACTCTCAGCTCCTTCTCCAGCACCATGTCTGCCTGCATGCCACCATGTCACACCATGATGACAATGGACGAAGCCTCTGAAAATGTAAGCCACCCAATTAAATGTTTTCCTTTGTAAGAGTTGTTGTGGTCATGGCATCTCTTCACAACAACAGAAACCCTAACTAAGATGGCCCTAGAAGAAACTTGCATGGTATTGTGTAGTCAGAATCTGTCTTCAGATTTTTAGATGCTAGGATCCTAGAGTAACACAGAACTCGTCAAGTGCACACATTAAAGTGGTGTTACTTTGGAAAGTAGAAAACAGATGAAGAAACCATACCAATGATGCCTTTCTATTTCCAGTCCAGAGTCCCAGATGAAAGACCAAAGCCTGACTATTCAAAATAAAGAATAGACATAGAACAGTTGGCCAGGATGTCACTATCTGATTGTGGCTTTGTGCCCATCTGCCTTATCCAGCTCAGATCCCAGCTCTGTCAAGATCCTGGTGCCTAAAGCCCAGTGAAGAAGCTAATGGGGCACAGCACTCAGTGTGAGCCTTGTCTAAATCAAAGGTAGATGTACTGAGTCTTTTTCTGTCCTGACAGCCAGCTCCCAAATAAATGACACAGAGACTTCTTATTAATTATCAGAGCTCTGTCAATAGCTTAGCCTTGCTTCTAACTAGCTCTTATAACTTAAATCAACCCTTTTCTATTATTTACATGCTGCCATGTGGCTCATGGCTTGTTACCTCACCTCCTATATATCTTGCTTGTTCTCCATCTCTCCACATCTCTGCCTTCTTCCCAACATTCTCTCTGCCCCCCATATCCTGCCTAGCTATTGGCAATTTAACTTTTTATTAAACCAATCTGAGTGACACATCTTCACATTGTACAAAAGATTATCCCATAACAGATAGATGATGACCCAACATTGCTGAGGGTACTTAATCCCACACTAAATTGCAATCCAATTATAACTCTAGAACATAGCCATTCCCAGAACTCAGTGGAAAAGTGGTCATGAACTCATTTGCCTTAAAGCCAAGCCCACCTCAAGGGGAGTCACTGAAAACTGTCACTCACTAATCATAATCAGAACCCAGAACCGTCACTTCTGAGGGTATTACACTGCAAACAAATTTATCTCACAGCACCACATGCTATTCCACATGGACTTCCAGTTCTCTGTGGGCAAAAGCTGTCTGAACCAACCTAGGAGATCCCATACCAGCACAGAAGCTGGAATAACACATGGTCAGCTGCCAACATGACAGGATAGAACCACCCTGGGAGACAGGTCCTGTCAATGGGGGAATTTCTAGATTGGGTTCATCAAAGTGGGAAGGCCCACCCTAAATGTGGGTGGAATTATTCCAGCTGGGGTTCAAGACTGAATAAGAAGAAAGTAAGCCAGGTGGCAGCATTCATCTCTCAGCTTCTTGACTCAGGTGCAGTGTGAGCTGTTGCCTCCTCCTGCTGCCGTGACTTCCCCGCCATGATGGACTAAACCCTCAAACTGTAAACCAAATAAACCCTTCCTTCCCTGAGATGCTTTCATTGGATATTTTATCACTTCAAGAGGAAAATGTAACTAATACAGCAAGTGGCACGGACCAGATTAAGAAGAGAGTGATGTTGGAATCCATCAGGCCTGAGTGACAATCCTTCTCTACCAGTTCTCAGCTATGTGACTCCCTGACTATGTGACTTTCCCACCGTAAGGAGCAACTCAGCACAGAACGTTGGTGTCATTTTCCTTTCTCCAAAGGCAATGTCTCTGAGGATGGTGTTAGATTAATATCTGTTTTACTATCCATCAATCTATTAGGTTTTTATCATTACGATCCATATACCTGGCATGGACAACTTAGGAGAGGAATGGCTTCTCCTGGGCATGTCAGAGTAGAAAACAGTTCACATGACGGTGGAAAAGGAATAGGAAGCAGTAGAGACATACACCCCAAGGACTTTCCCCTCACTGTTCTACTCCTCCAGCTTGGTCCCACCCCCCAAAGTTTCCAGAACCTCTAAAAATAGAACCATCAGCTTATGGAAAAGCCTTCAAAACAGGAGCCCGGGGAACGTTTCACATTTCCACCCTAACCCTCACTGAGTATATAGCCCCCACAAGGCTTCAGATTCTGAGAGCCCATGTGACCTGGGAAGTCAGCTGTGACTTTCTGTGCCTGATATTCCACTGCACAACTTTCTACTACAGAGTACCCATGGACCTTTGAATCACCTACCTTTGGCCACCATGATGCCATGTAACAACAATTGCAAAATACCATTGGTACCCAAGAGCTTTGAATGTGAAGTGTCCCCAATAGTCTCCTATGTTTGACGACCTGTGACACTGTTTGTAAAGGTTGTGGGATCTGAGAGGGAAAGCTGGAGGAAGGGAATCACTGCAGGGGGAGCCTTGGGGCTGGATATCACAGCCCCACTTCCTGTTCACTCTCTGCTTCTTGAGATGTGGATGCCATGTGCATATGACCAGCCAGCTTCCTGTTCCTGCCGTTGTGTCCTCCCTGTCTGCTGCCGGCCTACTGCACCAGGGTGGACTGAATCCTCCGGGAACTGGAGAAACTAAGCCCTTGCTCCTTTAAGTTGCTTTTGTCAGAGCACTTTATCGTGGCAACAGAAAAGTAGCTAAGAGAGTGTACAACAGAAACCATTTGTGATTTCGCTAAGTTCCTGGGATGGAGAACCCGTTCTGTTGATCTTGACTGCTCTCTGCTGATCTCTCCTGTATCTAGTGAGGCGCTGTCCTCAGGACTACTTCATGAGACTCCTCATTCTCCAGCCTGTAACCTGGGTTAACCCCAGACACTTCCTTCCAACTCCATCACACTAGCCTGGGCTCAGGGTTCCAAGAAAGTGGGCAGAGACCCATCAGAGTCCCTGAGGCCTGGGCTTACAAATGATAAACCATCATGATATCATGTCATACCAAGTGCATGGTCAGCCTAGCTTGGAGGACTGGGGACATAAATTCTTTCTCTTAATGGGAGGACCTTGAGGGTCACATCACAAAGGAAAATATCAGAGGATGGAAAGAACTATGGCCATTTGGGGGGATTTTTTGTGGTTGAAATCTGAAGTAGCCCCCACAGGCTAAAGTTCTGAACACTTGATCCTGGCTGGTGACACTATTTTGGGAGGCTGTGGAGCCATTAGGTGGTTGGACCTAGCTGGTGAAAGTAGGTCTCTAGAGGCAGGCGTGGGCAGGTTGCACTTTGGCCCAGGCTTCTGCTGCACTCCCCAGTCCTCCAGGATGTGAGGCCCCTCCACAAGTGTTCCCACACACCCACCCCCAAGCAGCTTCAACATGTCTTCCTTTCTGTCCACTCTGATGGACTAAAACTCTGAAAGTCTCAGCCCAAACAAGTCTTTCCTCTGTCGGAACCTAGCTGGTCCAGTTGCTGCTGTGAGGAGCTGAGGGGCTGCCCAAAACCCCATCCCCAGCGTCTCTCCCATCACAAAGAGCCAAGATCTGCCCTACCTACCACCCAGGCATCACAGGCACCCTAACTGTTGTCACGCAGCGTGGTCTCATGTTAACAAAGCCTGCTTCCTCATGGTGCAGGACCTCCCTTGCCCTCAGAAACCTTTAGAGTACATGCCTTGCTTTGTCTGTGGGACTGTAAAGCCTCTGGCAGCACACCACTGGCTGAAGTGGTGAGAGACCTCTTACCTGCAGGCCAATTCAACTCAACAGCTTTCTTGGAAACCTCTTTCCTCATCTCCCGCCCCCAAACCCGCCAGCCCCCTTAAGTTGCTTCTGTTGGGTGTGTTGGACACAGTGACCTAAAGCTAAGTGACAAGAACATCAATATACTATGTATTCCTTGTCCTCTTTAAATCTTATTAGTCTTTAAAAGCTTGTTAAGAGGCTAGAGTGAATGGCACACTTGAACTGGAACCAAATCTTTAGATTCTGATCACACGTATGTTGCTTAGCCTTTTGAACCTGTTTCCTTGTCTTTAAAGCTGTGTCAAGAGTAAGAACTGATGACTCCCCTCCTGCTCCCATGACTCCTTTAGGGTATGCCCAACCATCTGCTGTTAGCAGGACAGGAAGAAAGAACTACACGGCAGATTGATGTAGTCACTGCCTGGCCATGGTGTCCATTTCAGATCCCAGGTGGGCCTGGGCTCCAGTGGCCAAAACCAAGGTCACAGACACTGATCCCCAGGAAGACAGACCTTCATCCTTCCCCAGGTGGCTATGGCTGTGGAGGAAAGGGCAAGGCAGTGTGGACAACAAGGGCATGATGTATTACCCTTTCCATTTTTTGCTCAATGCTGTGGGAGAAGCTGGAAGCATGCACCGTGCCTCGCTCTCTCAAGGTAACTAAAGCATAACACAAATGTTTTCCCTTCTGCCCTCATCTACTGTCTCCTTTCCCCAAGGCAGGTGCTAACTAGGCCACACAAAACTCCTCTCATTACTGTTTGCTTCATTTGCATTTTCCAATTATAATATTATTGTCCTAAACTGAGGGTCCTGTTACTGGGGCAACCAGAAGTGGTGCTTATGCAGATTCAGCCTTTACTTAGACATCAGTTCTATTGCTTAAAAATCCACTCTCTGTGATTCAAAGAACAGAAAACACCCTGCAATCTTACCTGCCCTTTCCCCTCGTCTCGTCTTTCTACAGACAAGATGTAGCTGAGTTTCTCCTGAGTCACTCACATAATTCATTTTACTTTTTACTTACCAGCCACAATCTTTCTCCTCCTCTGAGCACACTCCCCTCAGATCAATACTGCCCACTCAATGCCTACCCTGTGGGGCTGGAATGAGGTTAAATGCATAATGCATTTAAGATTTTAGTACCTTGCTCAGTGCATTGGAAAGAGCTCAATAAAGATTAACTACCAGCATTACTATCACTATTAATATTAGTGTTAATATTAATCTGTCCCCACCCTCATTATAGTATTTACATGGCTTTTTATTTCCATACCTCTTGCTTCAGAATCTTAAATTCTCTCCTCTCAGTTCACTCCACTTAACTACCTCTAACCAGGTAAACCCAAGTCACAGAATGGCTACTATCTGCTCTGGACTACTTCCAGACTGGAAGAGACCAGAGACTTCCCAGCATTTTCGTTATTGACTCCTGTCCCAAGCAGAGACCAGTGCCATGGGGAACAGGTGGTCCTGTGCAGGTACCTCCAGGTCTCCCTTCCAAACTAAGATGAGGAGAGCAGCAGCTGGCGGGAAATGAATATGCCATAGACTGCTCTGCTGGAATAGCTATAAATAGGGAAAGTCAATGGAGTGGAAAGGCAAGTGTTTAAGAGCTAAGTGTTCTTTGCAACAGCAGGCCCGCACCTCATTTTATCAAGCAGTATTTACATAAAAGAAGGCGTGGTAGTTAGATATCGTTAGACATGGGCTGCTTCCTTACCATGAGGATGGAAGTCTGGGAGAAGCAACATCTGGAGAGTGCCTCAAGGACACCCCAACAGCCAAGGTTCCCAGAAGCAGACACAACCACCTCCTTGTCCAACCAGAAGCTGTTGCTATGCCCCCCTACATTCTCACCGGTCTCAACTCTCAGCCCACCAGCACTGTACAGAGTACAAGTGGCTCTGTGTCCCAAAGCTAGGGGTACCAAAGTGGACAGATCTGCTTAGTCCCAATCCTGAGCCCCACAACACTTACTGTGCCTTCCATCTGCTGCTCAGGGCACCCCTCACCTTAGCTTTGTAGGATCTTAGGGAGGACATGAAGTCACAGACCACCGGGTCTTTGGTAGCAATCGTCCCCTAGAGTTCATACCCTTCATCTTAGCTGTGGGCTTTAGCTGTGGGCTCTGTCTGCTACTTCCCCCACAGCATGGGACACAAGTAAGACTGGAGCCCAGGTGTCTGTGGCCTCATATCCGTGGTTGCACAGATGATGTGCATTAGTGGTTAACTCTGAGTTACCAACAATGCATCGGTGTCACGTTGAGGAGAGAAATAAACGCGCTTCCCTCTGGAGTCATTTAACCAAGAGAAAGTCCAGATTTGAACTCTCTATTTCATGTTCTCCGTGTCTTCAGTCCTTTGTCTGTCTGTTGTACGAGTCTGAGTCTGTGCCTGACTCTGTATCTGTGTCTGTCCCTGTGTGCCTGTGTATGTCTTTCTGTGTGTGTCTATGTGTTGAGACTGTGTCTGGCCCTGTGTGTGTGTGTGTGCGTGTGTGTGCGTGTGCGTGCGTGCGTGCGTGTGTGTGTGTGTGTGTGTGTGTGTGTGTGTGTATGTCTGTTTCTGTCTGCCTGATTGTGTCTGTGAGTGGTGTGACTGTTGGTCCCTAACAAAAGCATTACTCTGTATTTATTCAACAGCATAGAAAGCATCACATGGAGAAGGAACGGGATAATTGACAGAAATCTTTAACAGAGTTCTACAAGGGGTTAAGTCACCGACTGGCTCCAACTGACCCAGTCAATGACCATCATTGTTTATCAACCAGTGTCCCTAAGTGGGTGCTTTCGACCTGTATGGTAGAGTTTAGAAAGTTGCTTTCAACTTCTGTATTCACTGCTTCCCGCTAATGACTCACTGGCATTATTCTGAGTCAGGGGCTTGGGAGAGTACACAGGAGAGCAGCTATGCAATCTTGGATTGTAAAAGTTGACTCCATGAGCAATCAAAGGCAAACAAGGTTGGTTGTTACGTTGTTCTCATAAAGGCAGGTTAAACAAATGGGCTGAGCACATGGTAGGCTAGCAGTCTTGGATGTATTATTAACTCTGTGAGATCCAGCAGAAGTTCCAGTCTCTTAGAATGCAAGAGGTATTTTCAGAATGCGGCATCACCACACTTGGATATGCTGTGCACCCATTTCTTCTTGGGGTCTTTCTTCCCCACACTGCTATGTGAATTTGCTGCTCTCTCTTGTGTCCCATATGTAAGCAGCAGACATTTGACTCCGTCTAAGGGAAGTCACCTCCCTTTTCTCTCCGAGTCTTCAGAGCCACGCTGCTTCCTCCTACAAGCCTACCCTCAATCATTTCAGAAATCTCAGGAAATTCCTTTACCCTCGGCCCCAATGCTTTATCTCTCAAAGCAACCAAACTCCAAGTTGGCCACTTGCATGCATGGGAGAAAGGAAATGTAAGTAGTGACCCGGCAGTAGCATTTAAGAAATGCTGATTCCACGCTCTACCTACACAGTCTGCCCTTTCAGGAACTCCCCCACGCCCACACACTCAAAGTGCCAATGCTCTGTTTTAGCCAAGCCTTGGCGATCTTCTCTCGCCTACCAGCTCTTTGCTGGCTCAGCTTGCTCATGCTGGAGCCAGTGAGGTGGTCTGGGAAAGAAGTGGATGCTGGGCAGGATGCCTTATGGATCGACTTTGTCTTGTCATTGGTTTCTGACATTTTTTTTTTTAAACCATGGGTTTCAAGGACCACTCAAAATAAAATCGTTATGTTGCAAACACTGAATCACAACTATGACCCAAATGATGGCACAAAGCTGGTGCCAACCTTGGTATCATTTAGTCATTCAAAGGAGTAAGTGGTCCCTGATCAAACACTGAGGGGCACAAACAAACAAAAGAACATGAACGTGGGAACGAGGTTAGCAGACTTGGGCTGTACAAGGGAAGGAGGGAGATAGGAGGGGTGAGAGCAATCGGGATGCATTACACACATGTATGAACTTGTGAAAAAATAAATTTAATTAATGATAAAAGGAAGTCAGTAGTTGTCTACTCTACGCAGAGCCCGTGGCTAGGGGAGGCTCCGAATAATGATTTGTCTTTGTCTTCACATACTTAATTGATAATTTTGAATGCTTACTATGGGCACTCTCCTCAGCTCGAAGGACATAGCAGTGAGAGAGAAAGCCAAGGTGCCCTGTGGAAGAATATCTGAGGGGATGTACCTGTTAGTTTCTGTCAACCTGACACTGGCTGGGTCCACCGAGGAGGAGGAGGGGCCTCGCTTGAGGAATTGCAGCATTTCTTTTTCATTAATGGTTGATGTGGGAGAGTCCAGCTGACTGTGGGTAGTGCTGCCTCTGGACAGGTGGTCCTGGGTTACATAAGAAAGGGGGTTGAGCAAGCCACGAAGAGCAGGACAGTGCACAATGTTCCTCCACAGTTCCTGCTTCAAGCTTCTTTCCTGGCTTCTCTCGACTGATGGACTGTAACCTGTAAGATGAAATAAACCTTTTCTTCCCCTAAATTGTTTTGGACCACAGTGTTTATCACAACAACAGAGAAAGCAAACTAGAACAGGGAGTATACACAGGATGAATGAATGCACAAATAAATTAATGACAGGAAGAGAAGAAAGCAGAACAAGGGGACAGAGAATGACGACAGTCCTCTTTTCACGTAGGCTGATCAGTGAGGGTCACTCCGATGAGGTGACTTGAACACAATGCCAATGGCAGACGGGTGACAGGATCATTCCTGAGACTGAGCAGCAAAGGTGATTGTGCTTCGTGGGGAGCAGAATGATGGAGGACAACAATGGACTGCAAGCTCTGAGACAGGATGGAGGGAGCCTCAGTGAGACCCCAAAAGGTCATCCCTGCTCAAGTGTTAAGAGAGAGCCTTAAGCCCAAAGCAATGTGATGTATCCCCAAAAGCTCTCTGAGGCTCAGGTGCACAGAGCAAGTGTGAGTAGAGAGATGAGCAGGCGGCCCACGGCATGAGGAGGCTGGTGCGGTGACCAGGGATGGGCAGCAGAGACAGAGAAGTGGATATAGCTAGGATGTCCTGGTTTGTTTTCTGTGGCTATACCTGGATACTACTGGCAGGTAAAGAATGAGGTTTATTTGGCTCAGAGTTCCGGAGACTAGGAAGTCCAAGATCATGGCCTTGGTGTCGGCAAATGCCTTCTTGCTATATCAAAACATGATGGAGGGCATCTGTTGGTCAGACTGAGCAAGCTTGCCAACTTGGATCTTCCTTCCTATTCATAAAAAATCACTAATGCCGTCATGGGGAAATCCATCTTCATGGCTTCATCTAATCCTTATTTTCTTTCACAGACCTCCACGTCCAAATTCCACTAACACATGGCCTTGGTGATTAAGATCCTAACACATAAATTCTGGGTAACCAACATTCAAACCACAGCACAGAGTATATTCTGGTCCTGGAGATGACAGGTCATATTGAAAAACAGAATATTGGGATTGAAATAAAAAGAAACCCAGCACAATTTAGACATCCTCCCCCCTGATTCTAGAGAAATCTACAGATCACAAAAGACCCCTCCCACCCCCATGCCAAGTAGAAGTCAAGGTCACCTATGTCACTCTCATGTATTTGTGACTATTATCACCCCAGTCTTTACAATGAGAAATTTGTGTAAAACACCCTATTCTCAACAACGCCCATGGACCAACTTCTTATTATTTTATCTTGGAACTTTCTAGAAAACTTATTTACACTCTGCAGTTGCCTGATCAGGACAATCTAGAGCTTAGAAATTCCACCTGGGCTGTCTCCTAACCTGAACGACATGTGCATGGACATCTGGTGATATTTTGTTCGTCAGATTCTGCAGATGAGATGCTCTAGGTTACCTTAGCCTCCTCTAACTTACGGTCATGACGATACACTCATTTATCTGTAAATACATTGGCAACATGCTCTTCTCTAACGTGGTGAAAGCCAAATACGCTTGTGTGCAGTAGTTGGTTCTTCGTAGTGTAGCTTGAAGCGCCGGAGGTGGCATCATCCCGAGCGACATCTTGAACTTGTCTGTATGGAAGACTATATGCTCCATCTCTCTAAACTTCCCGATGAAGACTCTAGCTTCCAAAGATTGCTGGTGTAGATTAGTCATGTCCGCAAGCTGTAGGAATAGCAGAGGATTTTAGCAGCAACACCTTAGGGAAGTCACCTCATAGTTCCATTTCATGGATGCAGAAATGGAGCCCCAAAGAAGTGGCCCCTAATTACGGTTAGAATAAAGTCTGAGTCATGTATTAAAGGGTTCTGGCATGCAAGATTTTCTGCCCCCTGTTTCAGCCCTTCCTGTCTGGCTCTTAAATAGAAAGGGGGTAGAGAAGACTGCCTCTGACTGGGGTTACACTGCCTCCATCCACCAGCTTCCCCATCCCGATTCCATTTCTTCCCACTACAAACATTCCAGGTAACCCCAGAGTTCCCAGGGACTACTGCTGGGAGCTCAGGCCTCCAGGGAACAGGGAAGTCTCATATGGCCTGGCTCGGTCCCTGCAAACCCCTCTGGGGCTTTGGCCTGAACCCCTCTCGTGGTCCCCAGCCGTGCAGCCCGGCTTTACTTTCTGCCCTCCACCAGACAAGGGCTCCACTATTGATCCTGGCGCTGCCCGCAGCCGCCTGTGCCAAGAGATGCAATTTACCACCAGCTCGGAGGTCACCGCGGAGGAGGCCAGCCGCCCGCTGGCGCTTTTATGTCGCTATAAAAAACCATTTAAAGGGCCACTTTGTGAGCCTCAGCGCAGCTTGCAGCACAGGAGGAGGGAGGCAGCGGGATCTGGGGAGCATACCGCCCCAAGGCTGCCTTTCAAGCGCCCGAATCAGATTCCAAACCCCAGAAACCTGTTCCTCTCTCGATGAACCCAGGAAAGGCTAGGGCAGGCATGGGACGCCGGGTGCAGCCCCTGGTAGCACAGGTAAAAGGCGGATGCAATCAGGACCCTTCTTAACTTCCCATCGCCTCTAAGACCCCTGTACCTTGCTCTGCGCGGACATACCCCCTCACCTTCCTTTTTCATCTTTGGACAGACGTAGGTACTATTATTTTAATGCCCATTTCTCAGAGGGAAAACCCGAGGAACAGAAAAGCGAAGTGAGCTACGGAAAGTCTCACGGCTAGCAAACAGGAAAGCCTGGGTTTAAAGGATCGTCCGACCCCAAAGCCAGTATCTTAATCTCCTTAGGACTCCGTGGCACCACATTTTGGTAAATCTAAGCCACTCAATTCAGCCTCAAAAACTCAGCCACTTGCTTAATAACAAGGAGGACGCTAAAACCATGTTGCAATCCCCACTCGGCTCTGCCTGCTCGATTATGCCACCTACAGGTAGAGTTGATCATTGCTTCTTGGACCACCACTGAATTCTTTTTCAGTTTCTTTTTTAAATTCCTTGCTTGGAGTGCCTACCATTCATCAGACTTTTTTTGATTTCTGACCTAGGTCAGAAGCATAGAACTTGTCTGTAGGTTGGCGCCATAAGTGCCTACGATCTAGTGAGGGGCATCTAAAAGGGTGATTATAATGTGAAAAGAGGCAAGGAAGGCGGGCGGCCTGCAGAGTGTGTCCTTGAGTTACCCTCTGAAGGATAAGTTTTCCAGGCCAAGTAGAGTTGGGAAATGAGTTTCTGGCATGAATGAAGACTCAGGGATGATGGGGGACACAGCACCGCTGGCAGTCATCAGTTACCACAGCAACGAAGTCATCCCACCATGTCCACTCCGCATATGGTCTTGTACAGAGTGTTATGCAAGTTATCAGATGCCTACATTCACCATAGAAAACCTGAGTCCTCTCGAAAGAGAAGCAACGCGGATCAGGCCCAGTTCTTGGCGGGATTTCCTGTTAGTTTCTTTGAAATTTGCTGTTTTGTTTTGTTTTGTTTTGAGACGGTCTGGCTGCATAGCCCAGGCTGACCTGGGACTTAGGACCCTGCCACTGGGGTTACAGGTGAGCACTGCCACCACCAGGGATTTCTAGATGGTTCTTGCAAACTAATTTGTCACTTCTTAAGTAACTAAAGGGCTCAATGCTGAGAGACCTAGCTAGCTTCTCTTTCCTATACAGTCACTCGGGATACAGTATGCCCCAGGCTTCCTTGAACACCGGCAGCAACAGATGCACACTTCGTCTTAAGGGGAAGGAAGCAATGAAGGCCACCTTCAGTAACCGCGCTGAAAGGCAGAAGAAGCTGGAGTCTGACATCAGCCGAGCATGGCCTTGTGCACCTCACAAGGGGGCGCAGGGGAGTATCTTCAGCCAACACTTGCCTGTGGTGTGTTGGCGCTTGCTGCTTTGCTTTGCAAGCCTCCTCCAAAACACCTCCTTCCGGGCAACCCCCTCCCTCCAGGCAAAACACCCCCCACCCCCCCATCCTCATCCCACCCCCCACCCCTACCCTCCATCCCCGCTCCACCTCTGCCCCAGGCTTCCCTGGCATCCTGTCACCCTTTTTCTAGGTGTCATCTCAGTTCTGAGTCCAGCTCCTCCGCCTGTGGAGGCTCCACGCCCCCCTGGCTTAGTTCCCCGTCTTGGCCATCTGTCTTCGCTGTTCTGTGTTTTTCAATCTCTGTTTCCTGGAGTGCGATGGTCTTGGTTGTCAGCCTGACTGGATTAAGAGATGGGTAGGAGTGGTGAGATGTACCTCTGTATGTCTGTGAAGGGCATTTCAGAGAAGATCTGCACGTGGAACAGTGACTAGGGTCGATAGACAGGCCCCGAATGTGGGCAGCGTCTTCCAATGGGCTGGTGCCCCAGATGGAAGGAACCTGTAGGAAGGCAGAGAGTGTCTACTGCCCGCCCCTTTTTCCTAGTGAGGTGCACAAGGTCTACTGACCTCAGACTCCAGCTTCTTCTGCCTTTCAGTGTGAACTCAACATCAGTGACTCTCCAGGGAGCCCCAGGCTTCAGGCCGGCATCGCAACTTCATGGACTGGGCAGGACTAGCTTCTCTACCTCTCTAGCATGCAGACTGCCACGTTGGACTACCTGATTCCTGTTGTATAAGGCAATCTGATAAATCCTCTTTGTAACACATACATCTATTCTTTGTTTTTTCTCTAGAGAATCCTAATACGAAGACCAACCCCACCCTGAATCAATCAGTCTCTCTCTCTCTTTCTCTCTCTTTTTCTCTCTCTCTCTCTCTCTCTCTCTCTCTCTCTCTCTCTCTCTCTCTCTCATTTTTCCCTGATTCCCATAGAAATGTGTCTTCTACTTCCCTAGTCTCTAGAGAAGTCAGCCATTGAGGCCGCCACTCCCTAAACACTTTCTGCGTGCTTGAGTTCATTCGTCATGCAACCATGTGAATAATGGTCGCTCTCATTCTGCAGATGGAGAAACTGAGGCTTGGAGAGGAAATGAATATAAAACAGTCACTCAGTCATAGCATCACATTGGTAGCAAAGCCCAGCTCTAACTGGCACTGGGTTTGAAGGGTTTATCTGAAGGGACCCTCTAAGAGGAGAACCACCTGGCCTGTCCCTTGCTGTACCCCTCTATGCCTGAGGCACTCAGTGAATATGTGTTGACTTAAATGAATGTTCAAATACCTTAATGACTTTCCCCCCAGCTTGCCTGGAGGCTTTTTCTGTAAATTTTTATAATTTAGTAATAAATACACTTGGTTATAATATGTATCATTGTGTCTCATCATTCTCAAATTACTTTATGAATTAAATAACTCAAAAAATAAACTAGAGTGAAACTCAACACAATCCCAAGCCTATCCATTCATCCCTCCGTCCTGGCTGTCAGATGCCAGTGCTTTCTTAAACAGGAGAGAATGCTGTCAACATATTAATTTGGAATAGCTCGTGAGATACACTCAGGCACGGCAGTATTAAAAAAAAAACTCAAGAGAGAGACAAAAATAATCAAAATGGATGTATTTGGGAAATCCTATTCTAAATGCTGTGGATCTGAAAATATTTACTGAAAGAAATATACCCATTCAAGGAAGGCTGTTCGGCAGACGGAAGTGGAAAAGGCTTCTACCAGAATGAGATGTAGCAAATTTGGCAAATGTTCACCAGAAATAAAATAAGTTAAACCCTCCCCTGGGCAAATGGAGGAAAATGTCACAGGAAAAATACGTGGGCTTTTCTGTGACCCAAACACTCACTCCAACACTGCTACACTAGGTCTAACATGCTCAACTTTATAACAATAAAAAATATTAATACTTACTGATAAAATAGAGCAGTTGAAACTCTGTGATAGGTTATGTGCATGTTCTATCTATCTATCTGTCTGTCTGTCTGTCTGTCTGTCTACCTATCTACCTATCTCATTCTCAAGGTATCTTACTGTACTTTTACATTTCCATATAAGGAAGCACTTTACAGTTTCTCTTTGGCATCTCCAAACATTGTTGAATAAAACAAGGGCTACCTAACACATGCACTCTGCTGTCCAAATGTCCACCTGAAAGCTGAGATGGGTACTAAGTGACTGATTGGAGGGTAGTGCAGACAGATTGGATACTCTGAACACAGGGGTGATGTGTGTCTCGGGATAAATGAGTTGTAAAATTTTAGTTATGCTACTTAGAACAGCACACAAAGTAAATCGTAATGACTGTTTATTTCTGGAATGTTCCATTTAGTATTTTCAGTGTATGGTTCTTCACTAAAACCCCAGAAAGTGAAACCATGGATTAGAGAGGACCACTGTGCTTCCCCTATAGAGAGGACTGGGTACGACACTCTACCATGTTAAGTTTAGGTAAATTGGTTTAGACAAATGGTTGGTACCCTACTTTCTTACCCCTAACATTCCTTCCTCTAGGCCACAAACTTTCATGAGCCACTAGGGGACAGATTTCTGGAGCTGACCTCCAGAGAGACAGACTTAAGTGGCTTTGGTGGGTCCCGATGTCCCCATGGGGTCACTCATGAGATATGCTTAATCACAGCTAGTAACTTGGATATCTGGTGGCACACAGTGCACTTGGATAATAAATAGATAGCCTTCCCTCTCACACTAAATGGCCTTTTCATGTTTCTGGCTCAACATGCATGCAACCAGAAACCCTCAAAACATCAGTGACTTGAACAGCCAGCCTACATTTTTTTTCTCCTTCAATAACAAGCCCCGATGTAGGACGCCCTGATGACTCTGTGATCACCAGGGACCCAGGCTCCTTCTGTCCTGGTGTTCCACTCTTGTAACCACATGACCCAAGACTGGCCGCTTGTACTTAGTCATTACATCCACATTCCACGGAGCCAGCAGAAGAAAAGAGAAGGACGTGTTCTTCGCGTGTGAGGGGACTTCCTTGAAAGCCTATGCAATACTCTAAGAAGACCCCATTGACTTCAACCTAATCACACACTAGCTGCAAGCAAAGGCAGAGGAGAGCCTTTTATCCCAAGTGGCCATGAGCCCAACACATCAACAGTTGGTTAACCAAAGAGGAAGAGTAGGATGCTGGCAGTCTTGGCCACAGTGTCCACCCGTCTGCAGCAATCATCAGGGCAGACCTCCAGCCCCTCTGCAGCTGGCATGTCCTGACGTGACTGACATCATGCTGAGATGTCTGGTCTTGCAGACGCTTTTCCTTCAAGCTTCCACCTCAGCTTTTTGCAGTCTGCCCAGGGGTAAGACATGAGCCCCCTCCAGCAAAATGGATTGCCTTGTTCGGTGGATTTGGAGTGCTCCTTTTGTTTTAGTTTCTGATATTTGAGAATGAGGCTGTTTTACGGGGGAATCCAGAGTACCAGGCCCTCTTTCATAAATAAATTGAGAATCTGCCCATACTAGGACCACCCCCATGTGTGGCCACAGCTGGCTCAGACAAGTAGAGCTGCCCTGTGGAAGAAGCATGAAATAAACCCCACACTCACCTGTGTCCATCTGACCTAAGAACCATACTTCTTAGGTCCTTGTTCTTTCTTTCTTTTTTGAGAATGCTGGAAATTAAGCCTAGGGCCTCCTGTAGGCTGGGCGGGCACTCTACTACTGAGCTGTAACCCTAGCCCTCCTTTGACTTTTTATTTTGAGACAGGGTCTCTCTAACTTGCCCAGGCTGGCTTTGAACCCACTCTGTAGCTCAGGCAGACCTTCAACTTGAGATCTTCCTGTCTCAGCTCTGATGCTACCCCTGCCAAATTGTTGGCCCCAGAGCTCTATGTCCTCCCCTAAGGGAGGTTCATGGGTAAATGGCACAACACAGCTGTGATGACAGGCCTCAATTTTAAATCCTGCAAGTCTAACCTCCCTTAGTCCCTCTTGCTGCTGGGAATGGTGCAGTAAACTCTGGAATAGCATAAGGGGTTTTGCTTCAGAGGAACTCAGGTTCATTAGATGTGGTCTGTGCAGTTCACAGTCACGGACCTGGCAAGTGTCGAGGTGCACATCTGCAATCCCAGCACTCAGGGGCTGCAGCAGTAGGATCAAGAATTAGCAGTCAGCCGGGCGGTGGTGGCGCACGCCTTTAATCCCAGCACTCGGGAGGCAGAGCCAGGCGGATCTCTGTGAGTTCGAGGCCAGCCTGGACTACCAAGTGAGTTCCAGGAGAGGCGCAAAGCTACACAGAGAAACCCTGTCTTGAAAAAACCAAAAAAAAAAAAAAAAAAAAAGAATTAGCAATCAGCCTGGATTACATAGTAAGCCTGACACAAACTCACAGACCTCCTGTGAGTTACCGAGTCCCCATAATTCTTAACTCATATGTGTTACAAAGATGTGGCAACATCACAAATCCCTGGTAGGGCATTCTGAGCTGGATGCATCATCCCATTCTTACCCAGATGTAGAATGTCAGCTAATCAAGAGGAAATATCAGACAAGCCCAGACTGAGAAACATTCCACACCGGAACAGACAAGAGCTCTCCAAAGTGTCAAGGTCCTAAAAGACAGCCCATGTGGAGGAAGTCGGGAAGACAGGAGAATGAAATGCAAGTGGGGTCCTGGACAGGAAGGGTGTTTGGAGAACCCTGCTGAAATCATTGTCAACTCCGCAGCCTTCATAGATAGATTTGACTGTTGCCTGTTCTTAACAATCCAACTACAGTTTTGTAAGATGTTGACGTTGGTGTACGTTAGGTAGGTCCAGGACATTCAGGAACATTCTACCACTTGGTCAACTTCTCTATGTCTAAAATCATTTGCAAATAAAAAGTTGAAAACAAAGTTACTATAAAAATGTCTATCTTGGAGCTGTGGAGGTGGCTCTAGTCATTCAAATTCTTGCCACGCGTGTATGAGGACTTGAATTCAGTCTCCAGTACCCATGTGAAAACCTGGGTGTGGTGACACATGCTTGTAATCCAGCATGGGGGCTGGGGCGGGGGTGTAGAGACAGGAACATCCTAGGGCTTGCCAGCCTAGGTTGCTTGGTGAGTTCTAGGTTAATGAGAGACCCTGTCTAAAAGAAAGAGAGAGGGAGGGAGAGAGAAGGGAGGAAGGGAAAGAAAAGTGGGCAGAGCCTGAGGAATGATATCAAGACCTATGACCTACACACACCTCACTGAGTTTATCTCATGGGGGCACAATGATGATAAAGACATCATATACATAAAGAATGCATTGCTACACATGCCTCTCATCACAGCACTCAGGAGGACTGAGTGTTGAAGGCCAGCCTGGCTCCATAGCAATGCCACCTGCAGCTCTTGAAGCATTCGGCATCAGCCAAGCTGAAGACTCACTGCACGCCAGTCTCACCCATCGAGGAAGGTACCACCATACTCCTTTTAGAGATGAGCTTGAAGCCTAAACAAGGCTCTAGCTTACCTTCTTGAACATGGTCTGTCCTTGCCAGGTCTGCAGGGAGCTCTCTCCTGGGGGCTACCCATACAGAGTAGTAGGGGAGCCCTCTCTGTTCTCACCAATGCCCCCTACACCCACCCTTTTCCGGCTTTGATTTATACTTCCGGAAAACGGCTGCTCTTGCCAGCTTCCTGCTCCTGCCTTTGGATTTCATTAGCAAGCCCCATTCTAATTGAACTTTCATTCACTGGCCACAGATCGGCAGTTAATCAAGCTGTTCCCAGCTTGGCTCACTCCTTTGGTGGGGGCAGAGACTTCAAGCAGCACTCAGTCCCACTCCTGGGGCAACATACCCTGCTCTCCAACTGCGTCCTACGTCTCCCTGTGTTCCCAGGACGCGGTGCTCCTAGTGATTTCTAAAGAAGGCTGTTAGATTCGGATGGTAATCACAGCCCCTTCTGGCACATTCCCTGGACTCTTGGCCTCATTAGAAATCCTCTCCTTGCCTGCTTCCAGCCTCTCGCTTACAAGTAAATGCTAGTCTCTGCTCTCCTTCCTGCCAGACTCTTGGGGCACCTCGTTTACTTTTTTCTTAAAGTAACATTTATTGTCGCTTTCTCTCATTCTCTGATTAAGGAAAGAATATGTGCTCATTGCAGAAAAATTGGAAAATGGGGAAAATCACAAAGAAGAAAATAAAACTCAATCATAATGTCACCAGCCAGAAATAAGCCCTGCTGATATATGGAGGTACAGAGGTTCCTGGACTTTCTTAAATATGGCTTTTGTGAAAAATTACACATCATAGGTCCAAATCCCTATCTGGAGAGCCAAACTGCAAGTAAAAGCAGGGTGGCTGACCCCATCGCATGATTCCGAGGGACACCGTTCTTATCGTAGCCTACAGGAATGGCACCTCCCCAAGTTGTAAGGTGCAATCTGTACGGCTGTATGTGGTGGCTGTGCAGAAAAAGGCAGTGTTGAGCAAGCCACCGCTGGGCACAACGCTAGGATTCTTCAGGAAGTCTGCATCACGGGGCCCCTGCCAGCTGAAAATGGTTTGAGGTCACCCAAAGACTGTTCCCTCCTGACTCAGGCTTCCCTCTTCACACTCCTACTGACCACCCCACCCCACCCCACCCCCAGTTTCTAGAAGAACGTCTCCAAGCCTGTTTCTTATGCAGTCATCCTTGGTCTGGCTGTCCTGGGCTTAGGCACTGTAGGGGCAGTCAGCAAAGGTCCCACTCAACTACCATGGAGATAAAGAGGGAAAGCCATTGTCTCTGAACTTGAGTGGTGCAGAGGCTAAGAGGGTGGGGCTTCCCTGACCACCTGACCTGGATCCTGAGGAGAGGAAGGAAGAGGACCAGCAGGCAGGGGAGATGCTCCGGTTGCTGTTCCTCATGCACCATTCCTTCTTTGAGAAGGCATTCCTTCTCATGTGACATGGCGGGAAGAGGAGGCATTCTGCTCTGGACTGTGAGTGACTGGGAACCAGACATGAGTCTGGAGTGAACCCCAGCTGTGTTCCTGTGACCTGCAGAGGTACCTGCTCTGCCCATGTCATCTTAGGTCCCTCTCTGTCTCCCTCTGCTTCCTGGCTGCCAAGAGGTGAGCAGCTCCCCACTACTCTCCCTCACTGTGATATCTCTAGGCCTAAAAGCAATGGAGCCAGCTGACCATGGATTGACACCTTGGAAACCATTAGACAAAATGTTTCTTTCCTCCTTTGTATTTCTCTGAAGAATTCATCACAGCAACAAAATGTCTGATGAGTGCAGAATTCATGGAGAAAAGGAAGCCACATAGTGTCTGCCAGTTGTCAAAATGGTATAACTATGTGCTGGGAATAATCAATATTCCCCTTTTATGTTACTTCTAATAATCCATACAATTCCATTGTATGAATATACATAAAATTGTATTTCTTGTTTATGAGCATTCTCACTATTTCTCAAGTTTTATACACTAGGAATAAACCATGGTTTATCTATGGACTAAATATTAATCTTTGTCCATAAATGTTCATCCAGATAGGGTATGGTGACACACACCTATAATTCCAACACTCAGGAAGTAGATGCAGGAGCTACCACAGTCTAAGCCATGAGAGAGCCCATCTGAAAAATAATAGTAATGGCCTGGAGAGATGGTTTGGTGTGTAATAGCCCTTTCTGCTCTTGTAGAGGGCCCAAGCTTGATTCCCAGCACCCACATGGAAGCTCACAAATTTTCTGTAACTGCAGATGATACAATTCCCTCTTCTGGCTTCTTCAGGCACCAAATACACATATGTCCATCTACACACATTCAAACAAAATCCCAGAAAATGAAAATAACCTTTTTTAAAAAAAAAGTTTTCCATGTACTTTATATAATAAATCTATCTATATTACTTTATGTTTAGGTACCTAGTCAAATGGTATGCAGCTTGAATAGCCAACTGCCTACACACAAATTATATCAAATTTCTAGGTATGGTATATAAGTGCTCCTGCTTCCTGACCCATAGTGGCTATAGAGATACATCATAGAGTGGGCTGCCTAAATATAGTCTTTTGAGTTATCAGTCAAATATCACTAGGGGACCCAAACTACTGAACATCATATTCACCAGAATTTTTCTTATGGTCGTGGTCTCACAGGCTGGGAGGAATTGCTCTTCTTAGAGGAGGAATGTAGGCCCTCTAGAGGCTGGTTTGGATACAGAGTGCTATTAAACTCCTTATCTAAGAACGGTGGTCCACAAAACTGCAAGCCCATTATTTGCTTAGTGAAGCTGAGCTGTATGACCAGGTCATCCCAGAGAAACCAAAGTCCACTGAATTCTTCTTCACTCTTCTCCACAGGTCACGAGGTTTCTCCTCTTTAGACCTACTGAACAAATATTTACTGAGCAGTAGTCCTAATCATGCAAAGCATGGTTATCAACCAGACTGTTTGTGATTATCTAGCATGAGTTGAAGAACAGCATCTTTGGACTCCCCACTTTTTAAAGGGATGTGGGGGGGTTGTATAAATATTCATGCCTCTGGGTTACCTCACTCAGGATGATTTTTTTTTCTAGATCCATCCATTTATTTGCAAACCTCATGATGTCATTGTTTTTCTCTGCTGAGTAGTACTCCATTGTGTATATGTACCACATTTTATTTATCCATTTTTCAGTTGAAGGATATCTAGATTGTTTCCAGGTTCTGGCTATTACAAATAATGCTGCTATGAATATAGCTGAACATGTGCCCTTGTGGGATGATTGAACATTCCTTGGGTATATGCCCAAGAGTGATATAGCTGGGTCTTGGGGAAGATTGATTTCCAATTTTCTAAGAAAGCACCATATTGATTTCCAAAGTGGCTATACAAGCTTGCATTCCCACCAACAGTGGAGGAGAGTTCCCCTTGCTCCACATCCTCTCCAGCATAAGCTGTCTTCAGTGTTTTTGATCTAAGCCATTCTGACGGGTGTAAGGTGGTATCTCAGAGTCATTTTGATTTGCATTTCCCTGATGATTAGGGATGTTGAACAATTCCTTGAATGACTTTCAGCCATTTGAGCTTCCTCTGTTGAGAATTCTCTGTTTAGCTCTATAGCCCTTTTCTTAATTGGGCTGTTGGGCATTTTGATGTCTAATTTCTTGAGTTCTTTATATATTCTGGATATCAGCCCTCTGTCAGATGTGGCATTGGTGAAGATCTTTTCCCATTCTGTAGGCTGTCGCTTTGTCTTGTTGACTGTGTCCTTTGCTCTACAAAAGCTTCTCAGTTTCAAGAGGTCCCATTGATTAATTGTTTCTCTCAGTGTCTGTGATACTGGTGTTATATTTAGGAAGTGATCTCTGGTGCCAATGCATTCAAGACTACTTCCTACTTTCTCTTCTATCAGCTTCAGAGTAACTGGATTTATGTTGAGGTCTTTGATCCACTTGGACTTAAGTTTTGTGCATGGCGACAGATAAGAATCTATTTGCAGCCTTCTACATATTGACATCCAGTTATGCCAGCACCATTTGTTGAAGATGCTTTCTTTTTTCCATTGTACAGTTTTGGCTTCTATGGTATGTACTCACTCATAGATGGATACTACATGTAAAACAAAGGATGACTAGACTGCTACTCACAACTCCATGGAAGCTACCTAGTAAAGAGGACCCTAAGAAAGAGACAGGGATTGCCCAATGACAGAGAAATGGATGAGATCTACATGAGCAAACTGGATATGAAGGGGGGTAATGAAGGGCAAGGGTTGGGGAAATAGAGTTTAGGGGAGCAGGAGATCCCACCTGAATCAAGAACAGAGAGGGAGAACAAGGAAAGAGAGACCATGATATATGAAGATCCCATGGGAATAGAAAGAAGCGAAGTACTAGAGAGGTCCCCAGGAATCCACAAAGATACCTCCACAATAGACTACTGGCAATGATCGAGAGAAAGCCCGAACTGAACTACTCTGGTGATCAGATGGCCAAACACCTTAACTGTCATGGTAGAACTCTCATCCAATGACTGATGGAAGCAGATGCAGAGATCCACGACCAGGCCCCAGGTGGAGCTCCGGGAGTCCAATCGGCGAGAGAGAGGAGGGATTGTATGAGCGAGAGATATTGAGACCATGATTGGAAAAAGCACAGGCACAAATAGCCAAACTAGTGGAAACACATGAACTATGAATCAATAGCTGAGGAGCCCCCATGGAACTGGATCAGGCCCTCTGGATAAGTGAGACAGTCGATTAGCTTGAACTGTTTAGGAGGCCCCCAGGCAGTGGGACCGGGACCTGTCCTTAGTGCATCAGCTGGCTTTTTGGAGCCTGGGGCCTATGCAGGGACACTTTGCTCAGCAAGGGTGAAGGGAGGAGAGGACTGGACCTGCCTCAACTGAATCTACCAGGCTGAGCTGAATTCCCAGGGGAGTCCTTGCCCTGGAGGAGATGGGTATGGGGAGTAGATTGGGGGAAGGGGGAGGAGGATATTTTACATATCTGTGGCTGATATGTAAAATTAAATTAATTATAAAATTAAAAAAAAATTCATGCCTCCCCCTGCTTATAAGCAAAAGGAAATACAAAGGCCGCCACAGGACATTTTAACAGTGTCTAGTGAGGATGTTAGTCTGAACAAAGGAAGACATATTTACTAGCTCTGTTTGAGATGCCTTAATGGCATCAGTTGTTAAACTTATTTCATTAAGTTGTGCAGCTCTTGCTACTCAGTGAATCGTTCGTATGTGTATGTGGCCATGTGTGTGAGTGTCATGTGTGCAGGGGCTTGTATACATTCCACTGAACATGTACATTTGCATACATACAGATGGAGGCCAGAGGACAACCTTGGGTGCCAGTCCTCAGACACCATCCACTTTCTATTTTTTTAAACAGGGCTCTTGCTGTCCCAGAGTTCACACACAGGCTAGGCTGGCTGCTCAGCCAGTTCCAGGAATCCATCTGTCTTTGTGTAATTAGCTGGGGTAATTAGCATGTGCCTCCATACTCAGCTTTTCTTTACCTGGGTTGTGGGAGTTGAATGCAGGCCCTTCCTTATATTTGCATGGCAAGAAATTTAACCAACTAAGCTATCTCATTAGCCACAATATTTAATTGTTAAAATTTGGTTTGAGAAGGCATACCTATAAGAGTTTACACATCTCAGTCCATCTCTGACTAGCAAATTAGAAATCTGTCATTGCTGGATGTTAATGATAAGGAAACCATAGTAGGTGTCTGTCTCCTTTGCCCTTGATGATCTGATTTGAGGTTATCTGTAGTCCCCCTGTGGTGATTTGAATAGGAGTGCCCTCATAGGCTCATATATTTGAATGCTTGGTCATTAGGGATTGGTGCTACTTAACAGGGATTAGGAACTGTGGTCTTGTTGGAATAGGTGTGGTCTCATTAGAGGAAGTGTAGCCATGGGGGTGGGCTTCCGAGTACAGGAACTCTCAATTTCTCCAGCACCGAATCTGCCTGCATGCTACCATGTCTCCCCCCCCCCCCCGCCATAATGACAATGTACAAAACCTCTGAACCTGTAAGTCAGCCCCTGATATTTTCCTGTCAGCTTAGCAGCTTCACATGAATCTGTTGATATTTTAATTATTGTCTGTGGCCCCATGGCTCCTCAATCAGCGCCCCTCTGGCTATTCAGGCTGCAGCCTGGTGGGGCTTCTGGTACTGCAGCCCGGCTCTACCATGACCATAATATGTAGGTTTAAATTAAGTCTTTCATTCTATTTATCAATAAGACTCAGGAGCCAAAGGCTGGGGTAAAAACCTGCCAGCTCAGAGAGGCTGAGTAGCAACTAGCTGACCTTGCTTTTTGGCCAAAGACACAAGAGGCTTGTCTCTTCCCTTGTCCCAGAACCAAGAGGAAGCTCAAAATCCAATCCCTGCCCTTTCTTTCCTATGAATCTTCTCTACCCAAATTGCTGGCTTCTGTATGTCCAATTCCAGTCAGCTAGTAGCTGGCTCCGTCCCCTGATTCAAGGTATAATTTTAGTGGGCAGTCTCAGGAGTGTCAGAATGCAATCAAAATATCCCATAATATTTCCCCCTTTTTGTCCAAATAAAAAGGAAAGGTTTTAACTTTAGCATAGTAAAAATACATACAATAAGGACAATAATCAGATATTGTCTAAATAAAAAGGAAGGGTTTTAACTCTAACATAGTAAAACTATATACAATAAGAACAATTGTAAGGTGAGAATTACATTTATAATATCCAGTCCATTTGTACTTGGCAAATTCAGAGAAAGTGCTGTATTATCTATCCTATCTTAGTGAGTCCAAAGTTTTATAGCTACACCATTTTCTATCATAACTTGTATTACTACCCTAAAGATATCTTTTTAGACTTTAAGACATTTTCTTAGATAAACAAGGTAAGCTTTTATGTTCCTCAACCTTATAAACTTTACATCTCTTACGTGAATTTGGTAACAAGGAAAACTGTAACTATAATTATCTATTGGAAAGCCCTGACGGTCAGAGGTTGCAGTCTTCCATGGCCTGGCAGCTTTCTTCAAGCTCAGCAACATAAAGTGCTCCCTCCCCAATGAGGCCTACTGATCGCTACCTGCCCTTCTTTGAAGGATGTCTCTAGGCCCAGATGCCTGACTTATCTCAGAGATGACCCTTGACATAGTTCCCTGCAAATGCTCTTCCCCTGCTGATCACATGGTAATTAAGTAACATGTTCTAGCTATTTCCATAGGGCTATGCTGCTGTGCTGCCACTAACCCAGCTTTATGATAGAAGCATGCTATTTAACACAAATTAGGTGATTCCCTAGCTACTGTCCCCAAACCTATATATTCCATATACTCTGGAATAAAGTTGAGTTGTCTCACTGAAGTCATCTTCCAGAGGAGGACGATCTGTGTTGTATCCACAGCCATCCGAACCCTGTTTCCTGCTTCTGCTCCCGTCACTCTCATGTACCAATGGCCAACAATCCTGAGGAAGAAGAAGACACACACTATCTGGTTGTCAACCCCATCAGAGGCCTGATAAGGATATACTATTACCTGATTAAACATGATGTGCAGAACAAGCAACTTCCAAAACTAGGAAATGACAGAGACATCTAGCTGTCTGGACAGTCACCCCAAGGTTCCTCTGCAATGTTGGGACATCCATCTTCATCCTATAGGACTAAAATATCTGACAGATTTTTCTGTGAAGCAAGAATTTGGAAGGACTGTCCTATCCTGTCTTGGCAAAGTTCAGCAGTTGCCTTCTTTTATGTCCTGCTTGTCAGTTTGGACAGTATGCTGTCAGCAGTCGAGTCAAGGACAGTTTCTTGCCCAGTGGCTAACTTTGCCACAATGAAAGAAAACTCCATATGGAGGTCTTTGATGCCCATTATCCTTTTTTGAAGTAAATTTGTGCTACCAGGAGCAGACATGTCTCACTGTCATGAAAAGCCTTAGGCTATTAGAACATCTTAAATGTCATATTCTGTAGGTCTCTGAAATGTTTGAAGACCACTTGCCTATCTGAAATATATCTCTGTTTATCCTTGAAAACATATCTAACATTACTACAAGTGTGATTATTATAGATGACTAACTACTGACCTGTATTTCTTAATTATCCTAAATAGCTTTCAAGGACTAGAACTTTACATTATATTTTTAAATGAAGTACATAGGTACAATACCTTAAACAAGAATAGAAACAGATATATAGTATAACAAAACCTTAAATTTGTATCAATATGCAAAAGTACCTTAAAGAAGAGTAGAAGCATATATAGAGTATTTTCTAACAAAAATAACCTTAATTTTGTATCAGTATACAAAAATCCATACAATGTAAAACATTTGAGATTAATAGTTGCTTTTTAGTTTAAAGTAGATTCAATAATCTACCCTTTTAACCCATCATTCCTTTATCTTCCTTTTTCTTTTCAGAAAGAGATCCTTGAATCTAACCTCCCTTGCTTAGTTTCCTCCCATACCATGACCAGTAACAATTTGCAACCAACCCCCCTAAATGATGACAACATCCATAAACCACTGAACAACCAAAAACCACCCACCCCATCTCTTGGAAATGTGGACATTGTATTCTTAAAATTACTTCCTGTTATCTGGGAGCAACAGTATCTTTAGGGAATCCTGAGAAAATTGAGATATTGACCAAGTTCTAGGAAAACTAGCTGTAACATTTGTTGTCCAGTCTCTGTGTAATGGGAAAGTGCAGGGCTTATCTGAAGTCCTGGCTAGAGTAGTCTGTGGGGCTGGAACCTTTCAGCTACTAGCTTTGAAGCTGTCCTGAGCAGTCTGTAGTATGAAACTGATCTTTGGGTGGTGTTTGTTAGCTTAATGGGTTTACTACAATCTAGGTGGAATCATTGTTGGGGGTCCCATCATTTTTTTGGAGACTTCAAAGATCACTGTTAGGAATGGTCACAGTTTACTGCAGAAAACTTAAACACTGTAAATGTCATATGCAGCAGATCTTAGAGAGCTTAAGGGACCACAATCTACTAAGTAATTCGGGGTGCACAAACTTAATACCTAGTTACCTGCTTAAAACTCAAGCCCGAAACCACATACAGGAAGCTAGATGAAGCCTACTTTAGAATTAGTACTCTTTATGACCATTAATAGCAGAAAGTTTCAATACATATAAAATCTTATAAATTTAGAGATAATATTTGTACCTTAAGAAAAGTTTTAAAGAGTTGAAATAAAACCAAAGGATTATGAGATAAGTGACAATAGAACAGTCCCTTAATTTTGGTTTTCTTGTGTCCCATATCAGGTGGCTCTTCTGACATGAGACAGAGATTTTGGATTTTCCTTTAGTAAACATTCTTGGGTTTAAGAGTGAGAGACCCATGCTCTAACTCCAAAGTCAGCTTTAATTTTTAACTGAATTGAGACCACAAAAAGACCATTTGGCTTTTGTGTTTGTAGAGGGCAGCAGAAACAAATATTTGGGAAGACTTATGAAATTTTATCCTGTTGGAAATATGCTATACCATTAGGCCAGTTTTACTCTTTTCCTTGTGACATTTTTCTTTGTGACAAAATGTTTCTTGGCAACAGAAAAAATTATATTTTTAATAATAAAAAATTAATTGTTTTCATACCTGATCAAATAAAAGGCATTTGTGAGACTTATAAGATAGTTTGGATTGAATGACCAAATTGTTTGATGAACTATTGCCTTTCTGAATCAAGAGGTCTCTCCTGTTTGAATCTAATTTTTATCAATCTTGATGTCATCCATAGCTTTTCTTCTCCTGTAGAAACAAAAGCAAAACCTCTTCCCCAACGTAACACAGATACTGGTTTCCATTCTGAGGTAACACATCTTTAAAGTATATAAGCTAATTTAATTCAGCCTTTTTTTTTGTATTATCCAGTGTCTCTCCACAGCCATTATTCCTTTTTCATCAGCATTTAAAAAAATTAAAGTTAATAAAGCACTGTGTAATCTATCTATGAGGGTCTTTATTACTCCTTTCTGTTTATTAAGTATATCTTTTAAAGCACAATTGGATCTTTCTATAACTGCTTGTCCTGTAGGATTGTGTCGTATACCTATAACATGCTTTATATTGTAATATGCAAAAAACTGTTTTGTTTTACTAGAGACATATGCTGGAGCATTGTCAGTCTTAATTTGTAGAGATATCCCCATAATAGCCATGACTTCTAATAAATGTGTAATCATAGAATCAGCCTTTTCAGAACTTAAAGCAATTGCCCATTGAAATCCTGAATTTGTATCTATGATATGGTGCACATATTTTAATTTTCCAAACTCTGCAAAATGAAACATATCCATTTACCAAATTTTACTTCTTTTAGTACCTTTTTGGGTTACTTCCAGTAGGTAATAGTGTTTGATTATACAAAGAACAAGTAGGACATTTCCTTATAATTTCCTTTGCTGTTAACGTTGTGTTTCTTATGAAATTCTGAGGCTTCTAGCACGTTTCCTACCAATAGCTGATAAATTCATCACTACCTTGTGCTAGAGGGCCTGGTAGACCTGTATGGGGTCTGGTATGTGTTATATACAAGGGATGGTTCAAGGTATAACTTTATTGGACAGTCTCAGGAGTGTCAGAGTGAGATCAAAATATCCTACAACAAGCCCCAATTAAATGCTTTCTTTCATAAGAGTTTACATGGTTATGGTGTCTCTGTAAATCAATAGAACATTGACTAAGACAGAAGTTTATACCAGGAGTGGGGTACTGTTGTGACAGGCCTGACCATGCTGCTGTTTGGAGGAATATGGAACATGTTGGGACTTTGGACTAGAAAAGAGACTGAACACATTAAGCAGAGCTTTAATGGGCCATCCTAGTAGGAGCATGGAAGAGAGTGTTGAGGGGGATTTGAACTGTGGGGGTCCATCTCAAGAAGTTTCAGAGGGCAACTGGAGGAAGGCCACCCCTGCTTCAGGCCTCATGTGGCCTCACAGGGCTGGCAGGCACCACTACTATGAGCGAATGTATGATGGAGAGGCTTGTACTGTAGAGACAGGAAGAACTGCAACCATGGTTCTGAACACATAATGTACACTGCTCACAGGGCATGTTATCACACCACATGATGCGAACGAACACTGTCAGAAACACCTCAGCTTGTACTTGATTTGGATGCTGTAAATGTCAGTGTTTTTTACTGACGTACAATGTCTTCTGTTCTTATAGAAACATCATGGTTTAATTACAGAAAACAGACTTTCAGCTTCTCCTGCTGTCAATCTTCACGTCCAAGCATCAGCTTCTATCTTTGGGTCATACTGGGTTAGAAAGTTAGATTTCTAAAACTGCCTTCTGAGAAGCCGAGCTGCATTTCTTAAACACCATTAAATGTTCATTTTGGTTTGGGATTAGAACAGAATTTCCCAATCATTTCTGAAATGGCCCTAAACCTACTTCTGCCACTTTTTACTACATTTTTTTTAAGTGAGGTAGCATTCTAACCATTGATGACAATAAAATCAAAATATTAACTCTGAAAAACATTGAAGAGGCTCTCTGTCCTGCAGTATCAGATACTCAGGAAAGATCTTCTTTATGTGAAAATAAACAAACATATCCATCAAGTTAGTATGAACATTCCCCTTCATCTGTAACACATGGTAAAATTATATGTACACCAACGAATTTTTAAAATAAATGTCTTCATGATTCCAACCATGTCAGTAAATATTTGAGTAGTATGCCTGTTTTTAATGTATCGATACACATGGAGTCATGTAAAAGTTTCTCAGGCTAAAAAGGGTCCCAAGTACAAAGAGCTAAGAAGCCTGGGCTGTGGCACCCCAGGTGCACTGGGAGAATCAGTTTGGTTAGAAACAGATTGGTGGTTTTACTTAGGATTTGAAAATTGATACCCATAGCGGTGTTTGGATGATTGATGCTGGTTTTCTGTGATTTTTTTTTTAACTTTTGCATCAGTCCTGACAGATTCACAAAATGATTTGAGAACCTTCTTTTCTTTGCTGTAACCATCCCAGTCTGGAATGTCTTACCCTTTGTGTGCTCAAAAGACAATGTTTTGTTTTGTTTTGTTTTGTTTCGAGACAAGGTTTCTCTGTGTAGCTTTGGAGCCTATCCTGGAACTCACTCCGTAACCCAGGCTGGCCTTGAACTCACAGACAGCCGCCTGCCTCTGCCTCCTGAGTGCTGGGATTAAAGGCGTGTGCCATCACTGTTTGTGTAAAGCTTGTTTACGTTTGTCTCAGGGCTGCTCTCATTCCCCACTTCTTTCTCTTGTCAGTTTTACTTTTTTCCCAGACGGCGTCATTTCAGTTTCCAGATTCATTTGCATTGTGTCGTGATCTCCGCTAATGGTTCTCTCATCCTAGCCTCCAATTCCATTACTCGGCTCCCTCCTGCATTCTGAGTTCTGCTTCTCACGTTTGCTGGGGGCTTATTTACCTTATTAGGTCCATTCACAGGAACAGGCACGTCCTGCCTGTTTTCTTAGATTGTCTGGAGGTTCATTTGTCTTACAGGCGTGTTGAGATCCAGGTCCTGTTGGGACGTTCAGGTCTTGGTCTCAAGTTTTCTGGTTCAATAGTGATTTTCCATGTATTTCTCTCACCTGTTTTTCATGGGTTTCTTTGCTTGTCCTCCTCTTCCCAACACTGTAGGTCAATGCCAGCTTCATTTATTTTCACTTTTTACTGGTTTAATGACTAAAGCATTTAAGACAATTACTTTGCCTGAATCTAGCTTTGGCTTTGCCCAGAAAATCGAAACTCTTGCACACCATCCCCACTTTCTCTGAGATGGTTTATATCCATTGCTGAGTTTGTAGGAGAGGGAGTTGACAGTTCTTTGTTAAATAGTTGTTTAGAGATAATTTTTGGTGAACAGTAGGTTTGATATAACAAACAAAAGAAGTGAGAAAGAAACCATAATTCTACCAGTCCAGCTGTTGGCTGTGTCTCCCCCAGCATCCTCCATGACAGTTACTTCTCTATCCATTTATTTCTATTTTCTGAGGTAGGTTCCCAAGTAGCCTAGACTGGTCTTGAATTCTCAATCCTGCTACTGCCTCCCAAACTCTGGAACTGCAGACATAGGCCATCATTCCTGGTCCTTCAGACCTGCAGTGGTCTGAAAGAAAATGGTCTCCAAAGAAAGTGGTACTATTAGGAGGTGTGGCCTTGTTAGAGTGGGTGTGGTCTGGTTGGAGGAAGTGTGTCACTGTAAGGGTGGGCTTTGAGGTCTCTTTTCTCAAGCTTCACTTAGTGTAAGAGTCAGTTGACTTCCTGTTGCCTCTGAGTCAAGATATAGGACTCTCAGCTCCAGCACGATATCTGCCTGAATACCATCATGCTCCCTGCCATGATGATAATGCACTGAACCTCTGAAACCATAAGTGATCCCCCTCAATTAAATGTTTTCTGTATAAGAGTTGCTGTGGTCATAGTGTCTTTTCACAGCAATAGAAAACCCTAACTAAGACACTACCTTTTCCTAAAATAATGTTCTCTTCTGTCTTAAAAGCCACATTCTTCTTTATTATTTATACCTTCTGATGGTTGTATTGATCATCAACTTGATACGACCTAGCTAGGCTCACCTCAATGACAACTTCTGAATGTCTTTGAGGAATTGTCTAGATCTGGTTAATTCAGCTTGGAAGACCCATCCTCACTGTGGGCAGTCCTATCCCATAGGCTCGAGTCCCATCTTCCTTTGCTTCCTGCCTTGGGATGCAATGTGAGCAGCTGCTGCAGGCTCCTGTGCCAAACCTTCCTGGCTATGATGGGCTCACTATTAATGTTTGAAGCAAAACAAATGCTTCCTCCCTTAAGTCACTTTTGTCAGGTGTTTTGTGGCAGCAAAGAGAAAATAACAAATACAACCCTGTTGCTGCTTTGGGGGAGCTGTGACCATCTAGAGTCATAACTTCTGTGAAGATGGAGGCTGCTGGGCAGACTTTGATGGGACTGAAGTCTTGTTTCTTTTTCCCTATGTGTATCAGAGAAAGGAACCATGACAAAGATGCTGTGTGCAAGAAGATGGTCCTCTGCCATATTATTGAAACAGTCACCCCTCTCGTTTTCCTTGAGAACAGGGAACAGGAAATGAGCTCTCATTCTCTACAAGGCAGGCCCCACCCTTTCTGCAGTTCCCACAATTTACAACTAGATTCAAGTCCATAAATCACATTGCTTGTTCTGGGCCTCACTTTCTTCATCTGTATAAATGGGAGCAATTTATGTCTTTACCTCTCATGGTCATGATGAGTCAGTCACACAGACCTCTTCATACAGGACTCACACATAGTAAACACTCACTGAAAGAACCTGTAGTCGGGGCTCCCACTCACTCTCTGAGCAAGCAAGATGAGTAAGGAGCTCATGGCTCCACTGAGGTTTGGGGGACCCCTATGCCTGCTTCTCATCTGCGGTTTTACAAAAGCAATTAAAGCTCGCTTGCGATCCCGAGTCTCTGGATTGTCCTTGAAGCTGCAGCTGCCCTATTGAGAGTGGAAGGCAGTGCCCTTCTGTGTGTTCCCGTCCTGTTTATTATGCCAGCGAGGCTGCTCAAGCTCATTACTGCTGCGGAACACAGGCCCCCAGGGGCTGAAGTAGAGCCGGGTAATTACCAACAGATCCCTAATAGGTATGGACTCAATGGAAACAAGTCAATCAGGAATGCGCTGCTCATGTCTAAACTATTCCAATCCACACTCTGGGGCACTGGAGACTGCTAATGAGGGCCATGCTCCTGAGGCCAAAAGCCCTGGCCACCAGCTCCACCCTGAGAGTTCTGTGCCTAGAAGAACCTCAACAAGTGGCACTGACCCCCTTAAGATGCTTAATCTCCATTATCAACTTGACTGGGGTTAGAACCACCTAGCACAGGGGGAGGCACACCTCTGGATGCATCTGGGTGGTGTTTCTAAAGAGGCTAACCTAAGAGAGAAAACCCACCTTGAACATGGAAGACCCTATCCCACGAGTTGGAGAGCTGATTGAGTCCCATTTTATCTGTTTCCTGGCCACCATATGTGAACTTCTGTGTTCTACCATGCCTCCCTACCATGATGGAATGAACTCATTGTAGCTATGAAACTAAAGACATCCTCCCTCCCTTAAGTTGTTTATTGGATGTTTTGGTGACAGATGTGCCACAGTTACTCAGGGCCACCATCCAAGGTGACCTAGGAGGCCAGCTGGCTTGGCTTGACATCAGACTCTGCCCTGGCTACATGGCCTGCTCTGTCCTCTCCAGTACAAACTGTTCTTTAAAAATGCCATATGAGAAGAATTAACTCAGGGAGCCCACCTCCTCCTCTACCTTTCTTCCATCTCTCTGCCTCCATCTACATCCCAGGTGGCATCCTGGTTGGTTTCTCCCCTTTATTAGAATATATTTGCATATGCTAATATATTAGCATGTAATGGCATCTATTATTTGGGTTTCGGTTAGACATTTTTAAAGGCTGGGGATGTAGCTCAGCGACAGAGCATCTGCTTAGCATGTGCAAAACTATAGGTTTGATCTCCAGAGCTGTTGAAAGAAAGAGAGGGGGGAGAGATGGAGGGAGGGAGGGAGAAAGGAAGAAAGGGAGGAAGGGAGGGAGGGAGGGAGGGATGAAGGAAGGAAGGAAGGAAGGAAGGAAGGAAGGAAGGAAGGAAGGAAGGAAGGAAGGAAGGAGTTTTTCCCAACTTTTCAAATGTATATGGTGTACTTCAAGCATACTCACCCCTTTTATCTCTCTTGGCCTCCTCACTCCTGCTTCTCCCTACATCCACACAAATTGTACCCTTCTACATTCATGTTTTTGCTTAAATCTAAATTCTACCTATGAGAGAAAGGGTGTGGTATGTTCTGTTTAGCATGATGATCTGATTTGTTCTTTTTTGTGGCAGAGTAGTGTGTATCTCTAAGTGTATTCTCTTCATGCATGCATCCACTGACAGGTATAGTGGTATAGTGGCAGTGAGATCACACCTTTCACTTTGGGAAATATCTGTAACAAATGATGGACAATTTTACACTCTGTTGATGCTCATGAAAGGAAGGTAACAAGATGAGTCAGTTCAGGAGAACTTAGCATGGAAACTACCCTGAGAGAAGGGGCATCCATTGAGTTTGGAGACCGTCAGTGGCTTTCTTCCTTCCAAGTACCATGGAAATACAAAATCTTACCTGCAAGGAGGGGCAAATGGTCCTACATGAGGCCATTTTCTCCCCTAAGGTTGTTAGGTACATGTGCACAGAGTGAATTGTGGAGTTCATCATAGTGGGAACCCTTCTTCCTTTCCCATGCATCTTCTGCTTTTGGACACATTGTCTGTGAGTCCTACAGATTATGTGAATCCTCTGAAGCCCAGAGCTAGCCAAGACTCATGGGCTCCTGCTAATGTATTAGCCTCATATGGAAACTTGAGGGTGCTTTGTGGTACCAGAAAGCTCTGCCGTTCTTGACTTTCCAAAATGTAGTAAGACAAGTATAACAGTTCACACCTGGAATTCCAGCACTTGGAAAGTTGAAGCAGGAGGGTCATGAATTCAAGGCCAGCCTGAGATAAGTAGCTAGATCTTATCATAAAAAAAGGAGGAGGAGGAGGAGGAAGTAAGGAACAAATGAAAGAAAAGAAAAAGAAAAATGGGGCCTGATATACAGCCTAGTGGTGGAGCACTTGCCTAGTGTGTGGTCTAGAGTTCAATCCTCAGAACTGAAAAAGAAAACCAGAAAACAGCACATATCTTTCTCATCCCCATCATCTCCTGAGCTTCTGTCTCATCAATTTTTCTAACCTTAAGGAAAAAAGAAGTCTGCACCATCGAGGCATCCTTTTCTGCATTCTCATCATGTCACTGACATCCAAGGCCCTGCTCTTTCATCACAGCTGGGGCAATGCCAGTGGGAAGGGACTTACTTGTCTAACCAAAAGCTTCCTGCTTCCTTCACTCTGTAACTTGGTTGTCTTCCCACCTCAGATGGAGCACCTTGGCATCTCCTAGGGTAACATATCATCAATGGCAACCCCTCCAGCTGGACTCTTCTACCCTCCACACAGTTCCACATTTTCATGACACTGAGGCACTCAGTCATTCTCTTTTCCCAGTTTATGAATTTCTTAGCTTGGCAATCCCCCCTAACCAGCCCAGACACCCTACAATCCTTCATTTCAGCTACCTACCTACTCATGCTCCTAACTCCCTTGTTCTTCTGTCAACACCCACCTAACCCAGTGCTTACGTTGTTAACAACTGCAGAAACCCACACAGCAATGCCTGTCACTACAAATGCAAGTCTACCATATCAGCTTCTCTCCAGCCTGCCTAGGAATCATTTAAGGAAGTCAAGTGTAAATATGTTTTAGCTTCATTGTCAAACTCAATCAGGTCTTTTAGCTTCATTGAGATGTTGACACTTGTACCTAGGAGAGCCTGATACAGAGGTGAGACCCCCCCCTAAGGAGCAACAAGAGTCTGTGCTAATAAAATCAGTAGTGAGACACATGGCTGCCATTGTTCATTGTACCTTGCTTGCCCAGGGACAGTCCCAGAGGATCCTGGAACCAACTCCTTACCATCTTGCATTGGAAACTAACGTGTCTCTCCAAGTTCCTATCACTGGTCATCATTCCCTGGCACAATGGTCTAAGTGAGGAGAGGGATGTGCATGCATGAAGAACAGGCATTCAAGAACAAGGCAGCTCACAGGCCCACACTATTCTCTTCTCTAGAGTGAAAATGGGGTTAGCGTCTCTGACAATGTATCTCCCTACCTTGGAGAGCTCAGAGAAAACTGGCAAGCTTGTGAAGATGCAAGGCTCACCCAATCCATAGCAGTAGTGCCTACGGCAAGACTTTGCCCATCAGTGTATGCACATGGAGCCTTGGATGGCGAACACCCACACTTCCTTGTGCCAAATGCCACATCTACACTTCTCTAGATCTAATTTGGCTCTAGCCATCAGGCTGTGGATCATGCTAGTAATTGACTCATATGGCTCTCTTGAAACACCTTATGTCATGACCTCCCCTCAGTGGCCTATGTTGCCAGAGGAGTGGGGCTCACTGGCTTGTGTGCACTTAGTACTCATACTATGACATCAGCACTCACCCTTCTCCTTGTTGGCAAATGATCTGCCAGCCATATCAATGCCTCCATTGTGGGTGTCAGGCCCACTGTAGCCTCCAGGTGACTATGGTACAGCAGCCATCTACCTACAGTAGCAGGAGAGACCTCCTGGAAAGACCACAGAGCACCATCAACTGCCAAACCCATGAGAAATAAGACCGCAGAAGTGTTTCAATCACCGAGTATTGGGGTGACATGTAGTGGAAGTAGCCAGAACAATGTTGAACCTACAAGGGGCTGACAACTCTCCTGGTGATCTTCCCACCTATCCTGAGAGCATGGCTTCCCCTCACCAAACTGCCCTTCCCTTTGCTGATGGTAGAGTTAGCTACAGAAGAGAACGCTGGGGAGGAGGTTTGCTTAGAATATGCACGGGGCCTGGGGAGAGGAGTGGTAAATCTCCCACAACTTTGGAAACTGGGCAATCAGGCCAGGTGAGGAGGCTGGGAAGCAGAGTGGGGACTTGCTCTTTACCCAGCCCTCCCTACTGTGTGCTTTCTGGGCTGTTACCCAGCCCTCCCTACTGTGTGCTTTCTGGCTGTTACCCAGCCCTCCCTACTGTGTGCTTTCTGGGCTGTCCACATCTCCCAGCGCTTCTCACAGTGTCTTAGTTAGGCTTTCTTGGCTGCGTTGAAACACCATGACCAAAAAGCAACTTGGGGAGGAAAGGGTTCATGTGGCTTACACTTCAGCATCGCTGTTCATCACTGAAGGAAGTCAGGACAGGAACTCAAACAGGGCAGGATCCCAGAGGCAGGAACTGATGCAGAAGCCATTGAGGGGAGCTGCTTACTGGCTTGCTCCCATGGCTTGCCCAGCCTGCTTTCTTATAGAACCCAGGACCACCAGCCCAGGGAGGGCACCACCCACCATGAGCTGGGCCCTCCCCATTGATCACTAAATGAGAAAACACCCTACAGCTGAGATCTCATGGAGGCATTTCCTCAGCTGAGGCTCCTTCCTCTGATGATGCTAGCTTGTGTCAAGTTGACACACGTAGATGTCCACAGCACCTATGCTTTATTGTCACAGCTCCACCCTGGCTCCTGACCCCACAGCCCCACTCCCTATGCTCGTTACTCAGTGAAGTGCCCTCTGTCCACACAGTCCACCATCGTTCAGTGGAGTGACCCCGACCACACTTCTGCAGGAAAGAGCTGAGGGTCCAGGTGTCCATGACTTGTCCAGCAAGTACTAAGGCTGGCTTGTTGATGGAGAGAGGTTTCGAGCAGGAAGTCAGAGCACAAGCCGAGAGCCTGAAGGCTGAACTCAGTGAGTGGTGCTGTCGTTCATTTATGTGAGTTTCGGGGTCAGTCACGTCCTGTCTCGGGTTTGTTTCCTCCTGTGTAGAATAGTCTTGAGTGGAGGGAGCTCCTGCACCTAGGAGATGTTCCAGGAACTAAGAGGAGAGTTACAAGGAGGAATCTACATCATCTTGCTACAGCTGGGGAAACTGAGACACCGCAGAATTAAGGGGCTTCCTCAAGCTCACCGTCAGTCACTCAGCTGAGACCCCAACACAAGCTCTTTACTGTTGATGTCCGTCCCGAGCCATTCTTGCTGCCCCTTATCTACTCTACAGTGTTCTGGGAGGAAAATAATACCAAATAAAAGGGGCTGAGAAATTCTGGATTCTCTGTTATGTCTCCTTCTCCCATGTTCATATCTTCTTCTGTTATATATTTTGAGGCACTGGGGGCCCGGTAACTCATAATGAACTGGGTGTAAACAAAAGACTTCACACAGATGACAGCTTACAGCAGCATTTCCCTCTGAGAGCTAATATCGTGGATACCACACAAACCAAGGGTAGGGAAACACCCCCATCCCTTCCTATTAACGCCATTCAGTGGACTTTTAAGGACACAGAACTTCCTCAACTGCTATGGCTGGAAATGCCATCACAGGTCACAGTATCTGTAACCCCTAGAGCCCTGTGAGGCTGCGCATGCAAAGCAGTGCAGGGACCTGGCTCTTGGACCATGCAGCATCCCCTTAGGAGAGCGCTTCCTCTCATTAGCACTACCCCCTAAGGATGGAGGGCAGAGGCCCAGGTCAGCACAGAAAGGGTTCTGCCTGCCCCGTGGATTATGGTCCAGAGAACAGGCTTCATGAGGTCTCAGATGTGCATCTGAGCCTCTTGCTCTGAGCGGTCACTCCCTGGCTTGAATACAGATGAGCTCAGCTAAGGCGCAGCAGCTGTTGCAGGGGGTGCTAGCTGGAGCCTGCTGTCTGCTGGGAGGAGGAGGAGGAGGAGGAGGAGGAGGAGGAGGAGGAGGAGGAGGAGGAGAATCCCTCTACCTAGGAGCTCTTAGCTGGAGTTCCCCCAAACTAAAGCACACATATGACGTCATCGGTAGGGGCACACAGTAAGTCTCGCTTCTGAGAATTTTAAAAATATGAACTCATTGAACGTGTACATGAATGCTTTCACCTACATGAAATGCTTCTTTCCTTTTTATCATTCTTCTGTATGTGAAAAATGTAAGACATAAGGAGATTAAGAAAACGGGAAAAATTTTCTCAGGTCAAATGATTAGATGGTGGGGTTTAAACATAAACACACCATGCTTACATCTGTCAGCTTTTGCTTTGTAACAAGCATTTGGAAAACATAATGGCTCAAAACAATTGTGTTCTATTTCTCAGTGAGTTAACAGGTGTGTTCCTCTGGGCTGGGTCAGCTCAGCTGTTCTTTATGGTCAGCTGGTGGCTATGCCACAAGCAGCTGGTCGAGGATGGTCTCTTCTATGTTTCAAGTGGAGGTTCTGGGTCAGCAGGGGGCGGGGATGAAAATAAATTTTGCCTCTATGTTCTTCATCATCTAGAAGGCTTCCATAAATTTATTTGCACAGAGGTAGTCAGTGGGGTCTCAGATGAAAAAAGGTGTGCGTGGGTGGGAGACAAAACCAGTGAGCATGTGCCTTCCAGGCTTCTGCCAGTATCATGCGTTGGTTTGGATGTGGATCACCATGTCCACCAGGGGTTCATGCATTGAAATTTAACCCCCATTGTAAAGTATCAAAGAGGCTAGAAACGTAATCCAGCTGCAGTGTTTCAAACTGAAGCCTGTGGGACAGGATTAGAGTGTTAACACAGCCATCAGAGCAGCCCCGATGTATTAGTCAGGGTCCTCTAACGCAGTGGTTCTCAACCTTCCCAATGCTGTGACCCTTTAATATAGTTCCTCATGTTGTGGTGACCCCCAATCATAAAATTATTTCATTGCTACTTCATAACTGTAAATTTGCCACTGTGAATCATAATGCAAATGTCTGATGTGCAGGATATCTTATATGCAACCTCTTGTCAAAGGGTCATTTGACCCCCCCTCCAAAGGGGTCACAACCATGGGTTGAGAACCACTGCTCTAAAGGAACAGAACTGACCGGATGGATACATATGCATTAAAAGGGGCTTTATCCGAGTGGATTACAGGCTGCGGTCCAGGTAGTCCAACAATGGCTGTTTCACAATGGGAAGGCCAAGAATCCGGCACTTATTTGGTCCATGAGGCTAGATGTTTCAGCAGTCCCAATCTGAGGCTTAGTCCTGGAGGATTCCTAGAGGGCTGCTGGTCATCAGTCTACAGTGGAGTCCCAAAGAAGTAGATTTTCATACCTGTGGAATAATGTCTGAGCAGCAGGATAGATGAGCTTGCCAGTGAGAATGAGGGAATTAGGCAAAAAGCAAAAGCTTCCTTCTTCCATTTGCTTTGAGGTGGGCTGCCACCAGAAGGTGGGGTCTAGATTTAGAGTGGGTCTTCTGACTTCAATAACCCAGCCAAGAAAATCCCTTGAGTTTAGTTGATCTAAGAGCTAGTCAAGTTGACAACCAAGACTAGCCATCACACTCATTATTAAATGCTGATAATTTCCTAAGAGACAGAGGCCAGGAAAGGAGTACTTGCACACACCCCCTTCACCTGCCATGTGATTCTCTGGTCCACCCTTGGGTTCTAATATCTGGAAGGCCAACATGAGGTTTAATCCTCAAACGTTCAGAGCAATCATCTAAATAAAAGCCTTTTCTTTGTAAAGTTACCTAGGCAGTTATTCCATTTTACTAACACAGTGCTATTTTCCCACAGTCCAAAGCCACAAGGCCAGCCCAGAGTCAGTGTGGGACAGGCTACCCAAGGAATAATTAGGAGCTGTTTTCCCAATCTCCATGATTTCCTTAGCTCACGGGCTTCTAAGAGTTTTAACCCGGTTTGGATTCCCAATGGGTCCCAAGTCAATCAAGAGAGACTAGATACTCCTTACTCAACTCATCCCTGTCCTTTTCCCCAACCCCTGTCCAACCAGCAGCCTCAGCACCATCATTGTGCAAGATCTGGCTGAGCATCCATGGAAGGAAGCAAAAGTGCGTCGTGGGATTTGTGGCAGAATATCTCATTTTTCTGGACCTCAGTGGTTTTTATTCGGTTCTGCAGAGCCATTCATTCAATAAACATTTATTCAGTTCCCACTGTCTACCGGGCAAAGCACTGGACAACTAGACAGGACTGTAAAACCAGCACAGTCTTTGCACCCCTGCAGCACCAAGCGTAGCATAATGGCATGAGCAGATGGTAACCTAATCGTCTGAGTAGTGAGCATGTAATTACAGACTGACATAAATGCCTTGGAGGACAAGAGCCCAGTTCCCTGAGAGTCCTCTACTCTCCTGACAGCAGTCACAAGGAGAAGAGAGGAGGATCTCCCTCAACTAGAGGACAATTGAAAGGAAGTGAGAGAATCAAGGGAGAGGGCACTGAATCCAGTCAGTAGATGGCGCTCCACAGATGGCTTGCATTTTTGCATGCCTGGAAGCAGAGGCTCTGCCTGCCTCTGTCCTGGGCTACCTGCCGGGGGATATCTGTCTAACAAACAGTCTCAGAAGATGGAGATGAAGCCCTCTCTGGAGCAACTGATAGACATGCTCACTGCCAAGCACAAACATTTCCACTGCCCTCAGTTTGAACTTGGAATGTACCCTGTCCTGGGATCTGGAGTTTGGAAAACCAATCCACAAGCGATGGTGGAAGTCATCACCCCAAACTTTCTCCTGTGTGATCCTGGGGATTGAATTCGGAGCCTGTGCACCCTCCACAAGTGCTCTACCGCTGAACTACATCTCCAGTCCTCGAATCCTGTATTTCTCTGTTGGTTTGTACGTGTGTGTCTGTACAGGTTAACATCAGGTGTCTTCCTCAATCACTCTCCCCCTTATTTTTTGAGATCATGTCTCTCTCTGGATATGCAATTCACCAAATCAACCAGACTAATTGGCCAGTAAGCTCCAAAGGTCTTCCTGTCTCCACCTGCTCTAGGCTAAGATTACAGCCATTGGATGCCACGGCCAGCTTTTTTGTGGGGTGCTAAGATGGGATCAGGTTGTCATGTTTGTGCAGCAAGCCTTTGCCAGCAGAGCAGTCTCCCCAGCCTTGAACTCTGCATTTCTGTGAATAAAATGAGCTGTCTTTTCTCTCCGAGCCAGATGTCTCGTGTCTTCTGCAGCTAACAGGTTAGCTTGCAGAGAAGATAAAACCAGGATCTTTTGTAGTTCCCTTAATAACTTGATTCTCCCCTCCTTCCCCCAAAAAAGTGGCTTCCAAACAGAAGCCTAAAGGATGAACAGAGGGTGATAAGTTGCTGGTCAGCCATGTGAAGCAAGGAGACTCCATCCTGGAGCCTGGTATGAGCCATGAATGGAAATTGAGGGTACCCTAGGCTTGAAATCCATTGAAGAAATTGAGTGTCCCCCAATAACCACCTTATTTATCTTCTAGAATCATTTCTGCCTTGACAACCCCTATGTAATAGGTTGCAGCCCAGGTTGGCATAGCAACTGATAATCTGGCTTTTTTTTTTCAAAGTACTTTTATTTTTACCTTTCCTAGACTTACATGCTTGCCCTAAGCATCTGGATGATCACAGGGTCCTATGTGTAGGGAAGTAGCTTAGAGGGCCAACTTCCAGCTGGTGAGGAGTAGATACAAACAAAACCCAATTCATTTAGGGAGACCAAGGCTCTCAAACAGTCCCTTCTGACATAATAGGTAATTGTTGGTAAAACCACTTTCCTTTCCTTTGTGAGCTATGTCAGAAGAGACATCACAGCTGTGGCTGTTCTCCAATTGTGTGACATGCACTGCACATGAGTGTCCACAGTACAGGATCAGAACACCTGGGTTCAAATCCTGTCTCCTCTGGCCAGCTCTATTATCTCAGACAAACCAAAGACTCACCTTATGCTTCAACTTCCTACCAGAAAACCAGAACCGATTTCATAAGATGTCATAGAGATTAGGCGTAGTGCAGACAACATGTTCAGAATAAGCCAGACAAGGCAGTGCACACTTACATCCCTAGCAGTCTAGAAGCAGGGGAATCTTGAATTCAAGGCTAGCCCGGATTACATAATGAGTTAAAAGCCAGCCTGAGCTACATAGGGAGATCCTTTCCTCCAAAAACAATCAAATAAAAAACAAAATGAATGAGTTAAAATAAGAGTGTAAAGCAGTGTACACACTGTACTCAGTAAATGTTAGCAATTGTTTTTATACTTATTTGAAATGTGCTTCCTTACAACCTCTGTCATTCAAAACTTTTGAATATGTTGTTACCGTGGAACAGATATCAGGCAGCAAATTAGACATCTGCAGTTTCTGCACCATTTTCAAAGAAACTCCTTCTTGAGATTGCTGGAATCACTACAAAACCTGCCAAGACACCATCGCTCTTAAGGCAATTTATTGATGACATGTTTGACAAGAGCAGATGATCCTGGTCGTTGAGAAAGTTTGGGAAATACCATCCCAGGCGCTGCTCTCTAAATCCCCACATCAGCAGCACTAACATAGTATGGGAGACTGTTAGAATAAGGGAATCTCAGTTCCACCCCAAATATGCTGATGTTTAACTCAGTCCAGTCAGTCATGCTGCAATCGACATTAATTAGCTAGGAGCATTGGTCCAGGTCGATGGCTTTCTACCCCAGGTGCTAGCTAGGAGCATTGGTCCAGGTCGATGGCTCTCTACCCCAGGTGCACTACGGGTCTCTATTCTGGGTGCATAGTGATATCCACCCTAGATGCACATGGGTCTATACCTTGGTGTACTATGGGTCTACACTCGTGGTATGTGGAAAATCTCCACCCTGGGTACGTGTGGGCCTGCACTTTGGGTACAAAATTGATCTCCATTGTAGGGCATTGTGGGTCTATAGTCTGAGCACATAGTCTCCATCCTGAGTGCATGTGAGTCTACATTCTGGGTGAATGTTGAGTCTCATCTTCATCCTGAGACCTTATAGACTGGTCTTGGGAAAGGCTTGTGTATCAGTGGCTGTCAAGGCTCTCAGGGGGATTCTCTCATGCACCCAGGACTAAGAATCACTGGCCCAGGACAACAGCTCTCAAACCTTGACGTGTCCATAGCCTCTGAAATTAACAGAGACACCAATGTTCAGACTCAATAAAAAAAAAAAAAGATGGACCTGACTGTGGCCATCTTACGAAGTTCCCAGGAAGCTCTGAGAGTGACCAAAGCATGAGACCCGCTGATGGGGGTTTACAGCCCCAAGATGAGTCCCAGGGACACCTTCCCTACAGGTCACCCCTCTTCCTAATCTCTTCTTCCTCAATGCTACTTGGTGGTCACCACACCCCTTAAAGCTCAAGGAGTGAGAAGACCTCAGAGCTAGATGAACCAAAGACATCCTCAGACACAGTAAATAGGGGCTTGCATATCAAATCCCCCAGCCCCTCTCTCCCTCCTGCTCTTCCTCCCTCCTTCCTCTCTCTCCCCTCCCTCCCTTTCCCCCTCCCTCTCTCCCTCCATCCAAATCAGTTTTTGATTTGTCGTTAAAGCTTAAATCATTGCTAACATTTTCTAAAATAGATACTGCATAAAGATTTTGGATTTCTGGATCTTGTGGAAGATCAGGGGATTAGCAACAATACCCTGCACGGCAGCTGTGGGCTATAACGGCCCCCTTACAATGGGCATGAGCTGTGTAGTTTGCTACCATCCCTGTCCGACTCTCACGGCTTGTTACTGTGTTGCTCCATGAGCATTAGGAGTTTTCAGCCTCCGGGTGAGTCTACCTGCTCATCTTGTGAATGAAACAAGCAAACCCAGACATCCAGTGGCAACAGTATGCTTAGTCCCTGAATTATGATCCGATTAGATTTAGGGTCAAAGTTTTGGGTTCCTTCTGCTTAGAGGAAGCTGGGGAGTCTCTTGGGTTAGTCTCACCCTTGCTGAGATAACCTCCCAACTTCCTCCGACGTCGAGGATATAAAGCTTCCCCATTCTCACTTTGAATCCTGGGCAATGCACCTGGGAAGTACAGGCGATCTCTGCTCTTGGCCTTGGGGCTCTCACCTAGCCAGACTTAAGGAAACAGCAAGTCTGTACCCCAACAAACTTGTCTTGTGGGGATATAGTGCACGATCTATAGGCTTACTTTGAGGGTTACATCCACTGTCTGTAAACATTCTGACAGGTGAGGCAGAGGAAAGGCTCTCTAGGCAGAGCACTTGCCTGAGAGCGCTGTCTCTGTCCACCTTCAAAGGAGTCATTATTCAGCTTCCTACAGTCCTAGAGGGATCCACCGGAGTGTGTGTTCAGAGAGCCACCTACTGGATGAGTGACATTAGATAAGAAGTTGACACTTGTGGAGCCTAGGATTTCTGCTCTGCATATCGGAGATAATGGCAGCATTTCCTCCTTTGAGTGTCAAGAAGTTTAAATGAGATAATGTATGGAAAACCGGCCTGCCTACCCAGAGCTGGGTTCCGGCTGGTGATGGATTACCTCTGGGGTTTGGCTCCTCGACGCATCATTGCCACCTGGTGGTGTAAGAGAGTAACTCCAGGCTCTACAGGGCATGAGCGAAAACAAGGCAAAGGGTGACCAGAGGGTGATGGATAGAGAGGTCTGATTCTGCAGAGGAGGAGAACTGTCCTAATGAGAAGAGTCCCAGGGAAGCTTTCCTCACAGGTCTCTCTTCCTAATTCCTCCTTCCTCGATGCTACTTGGCTCGTACCACACATCTTAAAGTAAGAGGACCTCAGAGTGGAACGGAACTGAAAGCATCTTCAAAGATATGAAACAGCTTGCATGGTGAACTTGGGTGTTGCTGCTCCTTGACCATTCTGTCATTACTCTCCATTCCCAATGACAATTCTGGCTTTTCATCTTGTTCTAGCATTCTCTACCTGACATTGGCCAGCTGGCCTCCGAACTGCTTGGCTCGTGGATTTGGATCATAACTGTCTCCATCAGTTCAGGTTGCTTTAACAGAACACCACTGAGCAGGTGGCTTGAACAGCAAACATGCATTTGTCACAATTCTGGAAACTGGAAATCCAAGACGAGGCACCAGCATTCTTAGCTTTTGGTGAGGGCTCTCTTCCTAGTTATGTCGTTGCATCGTCTTTTGTGGGTGAAAGGAGAGAGAGAGAAACAGAGAGACAGAGACAAAGAAACACAAGACACACACACACACACACACACAGAGAGAGAGAGAGAGAGAGAGAGAGAGAGAGAGAGAGAGAGTATATTAAGTACTAGGTCCTGTTCTAGGGGCCAGAGAACTGCTTGAGAACAAAATAGACCACCAACCATACACTCTGGACCTTAACTCCAATGCAGAAAGATAGACAACAATGAACACAAGTAATTACAATACAGAACACATTGGTGATAGGAAAACCTATTCAAGAGAATGAGGTAACGTTCGAATTTAGACCGAAAGTGTCAATGAATGAAACTGAGTGGATGTTTGGGGGGAAGAACATTTCAAGTAGAGAAACAGCGAGTAAAGCCTGGAGATGAGATCATGGCACGCTACAGGGGTGACCAAGAAGCTGGCATGGCTGGGGTGGGCAAGTCAGGGGGGCTAGTAGGAGATATGAGGTGGCTAGAAAGTGGGGTCCCTGGCAGTGAGTGATACAGAGAGAAAAGATACAAATTACACGTAAAAGGGTCATTCTGGCTGCTGTGTGGTGAATAGACAGAGGGGATAAGGAATGAGGGAGGACAGGAGCGGAGAATCCATCTAGGAAGCAGGAGATGTTGGTTACTTGGACCAAAGGGATTGAAGTGAAGCTCAGAAATGATGGACATCGGGGCCTGACTGAGTCTTACAGGAGCATCAACACCCCACCCACTGCACTTCCCACTGGTCTGACTAATAGCATGTAAAAAAGGGGACTTTTGAGACTATGCTTGTCCCATATAGTACATATTCCCAGAAGCCACTCCAGGAGATATCCCTGGAAGGACAGTTTCTGGCTGACGTTGGAGAAAGGTTGTGCCTCATGTGGGTGTTGTAGCCAGGAACTTAACCAGTGACACCCCTCTCTTCTCCGGCTCTGGTAGGAAACCTCTTCATTGCTAATCACTTGGCACTTAGAGGACACCAGTCCTGATCAGACTGTCTTCCTGACTATATTTCACCTACAGCTCTAGGGAGACTGGAGACAGAAGGTTTATTAAAAAACAAGACCCACTTTGACCACCTCAGCAGAACATGTTTCTGGAGTGGCTGGGTATGCAATTTTGAGTCTGGATCAGTCTGGCCACAAAAGCTTCTTCCAGTCCACAGTCATTAGCAACCCTGAAATCGATAGACAGCCTAGGCCAGACCCAAGAAGCGCAAGAACAGTCATAGCCACAGCCCCAATTACACCACCATGGTGGTTTGGGGGTTCACTGGGGCGAGTGCTAAAGATGTCTGCATCCCCTAGCCACAGATGCTGATGAGGTCCTCAGTCACTGGCTCCTCTCTCTCTCTCTCTCTCTCTCTCTCTCTCTCTCTCTCTCTCTCTCTCTCTCTCTCTCTCTCGCTGTGTGTGTGCGTGCGTGCGTGCGTGCATGCGTGCGTGCGTGTGTGTGTGTGTGTGTGTGTGTGTGTGTGCTGTGTTATGCACACATGTTCAGTATATTTCTCCTGCTTTTAAAAATAGCATTGGCAAGCATCTACAGTGATAATGATGTCTGAGAGAGTTAGCCAAGGAGTGGGGAAGAAGTCTGTGCAAGAAAGAATAAAAAAAAAAAAACACAACATAATGAGGACAAAAGTTCAAGGGACAATCTTAACTTATCATTAAGAGGCAACAACAGAAAGGATGTAACTGCTTGTTTGTCATATCAAAACATGATGCTCACTTGCAAAATGAAAAAAAATCAACCCATATGTTTAAATTGGTCTGTGTAAAATAATTTAATGGAATAAAAACCTCTTACAGAAATGTACAGAACAATATGCAAATAGGTAAATACATTTATTCATAAAAATTACATTTTAAATTAATATTTATTGGTACCAAATTTATTCACTATATTATTAAGGAAAATGAAATAAAGCAACATGGAACTTGCAGTTTTGATATTCTTGTCAACTAAACATCCTGGAAAAACCCTTCATAGAAAACATATAGAAGACAGGTTAGCTGATAAGCTGGTACACAAGTCTGGGAGCTACGAGATGCCACAGCGAGAAAGTGGGGGCTGATAAAAGAGAGGGGCACGGGCAGTGAGGCCAGAGTAGGCTGACGCATGCTTGAAACTCACAGTCCCAGGAAGGGTTTACAACGTTACAGATGTCGGAGACAACGACCCAAGTCCATAGCTGGGGAACAGCACTCAGGATCAGGCCCCACAAAGGATATACACATTTTAAGGAAGAAAAACTAAAGTATGAAAAAAGGGAACAGAGACAAGAAAAAGAGGCCAAAGTGAAAGAGTCAGAAATACAATTTTTTAGAACTACATGTGTTTTGTTTCCACTGAACAAATGGTAAACAGCTGACTTGCCTTGTGACTGTAGGTCCCATAGAGTGTCTCATAACTAGGCTTCCAGTCCTGTTTTAATATTCTGACTTCACATGTCTTACTCTCATTCCCTACTGCTGTGATTTTAAAAAAGTAAAGCCATAAACCTGACAGAAGCAACTGAGGAGGGGCTTATTTGACTCACGGTTACAGGCCATAGTCCATCGTTGCCAGGAAGTCAAGGCAGGAACCAGAAGTACAAGGTGCATCGCATCCATGGCCAAGAGCAGAGAGCAGTACTTTAATTATTCCTGAACTCGGCCCACTTTCTCCTTTCCTGCACAGTCCAGGACCCAAATCAAGAGAACGGTGCCACCCACTTTTAGGCTGAGTCTTCCTGCATCAATCACTGAAATCAAGACAATCCCCCACGGGTCAATCTAATCTGGATAATCCCTCCACAAGCCTCTCTGCACAGATGACCCTAGATTGTGTCAAGTTAACAAACAGAAGTAGCCATCACATGGGTATCACATGGGGAGAAGTCTGTCCGACAAGGTAAGAGCCCCAGTCTGCTCTTTGAAAGGAACAGGAAGGGTGTGACAGGCTCCAAAGTCAAGGTCCAGCCTTGGCAACATCATCACAACATTCCTGTAAGTCTGAGGTCAAAGATCGGTGGCACTGAAATCATGCAAAATTGAGCCCTGGAGATGCAAGAAACATCTGAGAGCTGTCAGACCTTAGAACAGCCATGGTCCTGGGGGCAGGAGAGGCACTCATAATCTAGGGTTGGTAACCTCTAGATTTGGGCTGGACTATCTGCTGTCTAAGCCATTCATTAACCTTGGGGCATTTTCTGAACCTTGGTCATTACTGTCTTATTAGCATATCATTAATTTCGGTGTTACTTGGGGGTCACAGACATCACTGTAATAGACGAATTTCCCAACTATAGGGAGTTGAATTGTCTCAAATATTGGATCAGTGTTACCAGAACAAGAAGCATGCTTGTATAAGAAATGCTATAGAGAAGGAAAGAAAAGATTTTTTAAATTCCAGGTAAGGACCTAGATATTAAAGTAAATGCCTAGAAAAAAAAGAATAGATTAGAGGTTGCTTGGACTGGGAGTAAAACAGAAACTCAGTGAAGTGGACACGGGGAACCTTAGTGGGTGATGGGAGTATACTATAACTAGCTTATTGAGGTGACTTTAACAACTTTGTGAAGTTACTAAAGCAGGTGAATTGTATGTATGATATGTAGGTTACAGTCAACGACATTGAGGGTGTAGAGAACAGTTCTAGTTTATGAATGGAGAAACAGTGTTCAGTCAGGCATCACTTAGACAGGTGTTGGACTCACCAATCAGAAACGAGGACACTGACGGCAATGAAGACTTAACAGGACTTTGTATCCAGGTATCAGCTGCATAAAACAGTTTCACTTTTCACTCTAGAAAATGCCGGACATATATAGTAAAGATGCTGTCAAAAGGCCCCATGTTTCCAGCACCCAGCTTGACCAATTTAGTTTTATTTTACATAAGCTCTGGCCCAGTTGGCTCCACCCCTCCACACACAACATTATCATTGGCTATTTTAAAATTACTTTATCATTGTGAACACACACACACACACACACACACACACACACACACACACACACCTGAAGTAGGTAAAATAGTACAATTAGCCCCGACAAGCTCCCTGCCAGTTCTAACAATTGCTAGTACACAGAATTTCTCATCTACATCTGTCTTACATCTGTGTCACTTGTAAGTATACCTCAGGTATCAGATTCGGGATTTCTTTTCAGATCTGAGATACTCATGTGTCTCAAAGAGTGAACTTGATTCCTTTGATGTAGCCGTGTCCTCAAATTTCCAATTCTATCACAAATGTCAAAAACATGCGTCCACTTATCTGAATTAAAGGTTCTCAGGCTGCTTTCTGACCTGATGTCTCCCCTGCCCATTTATCTCTTTTTGTTCTTGCGATTTCTTTGCTGAAGAAGCCATGCCATCATCTGTGAAGTTCTTCTCAGGGTAGGTTTTACAGCAGTCTTTCTGATAACAAAGACAGTGAAAACAGCTGAAGTCATCCATCAAAAGAAAGTATGGTAAATAAATGAGGATATAACCAGGTAATCGAATCCATAAAAGCGCTCTGATTACTTACATCCACCAGAAAGAGGCAACACAAGCACACGGTGCTAAATATATACTTTCTGCCATGCTCTAGTCTAGGTGCCTGAGATGCAGCAGTAAACAAAGCAATGCCTGGCCCTGGCCCTCCTTGAGTCTATTTGAATGAAGGGCAGCAGGCATTAAGAACATGCATAATGAAAAGGCAAAGGGCAGCACGGTGATACCCATGATGAAGGTGATACATGAGGAGGAGGAGTTTCAGAGTCAGGGGAGGTGGAGAAAGGAAGGGTGTGATTTTTGGACGAGGTGGTACATCAGTTACTTCCACATCCTAACAGAAACTAATGAAAAGTGGGACTGTTCATTTTAGCTCACAGCTTCACAGCTCAGTCTGTGGTCACTCGGCCACAGCACATGGGCAGGACATCGTGGCAGCAAGAGTGTGTGGTGAAGGAGGATTGGTCACATCATGGGAAGCAGGAAGCAGAGTTTTATGCCATGTGACCAATTTCTTTTTTTTCTCCCTCACAATTTTAGAATGTTCTGGCCATAACCTTCAAAACATGAGGTGTGGGGATACTTCCAATCCAAGTGGTAACAGGTGGTCAAGGGCAAGATGCAGCCATCAGAGACACTCCCACGTGACCAACTTCCTCCAACTAGGCCCCACATCTTACTGTTCATCACCTATAAAGGATGTCATAGTATTAATGTTAGACAGTTAATCCATTTATCAGGTCAGAGCCCCCATGCTGTAACCATCTCTGGAAATGGCACCACAGGCACACGAAGAGGTTTGCTTTACTAACCTCTTGGACATTTCTCAACTCGGTCATTTGACAAGATGGTCAAAGAAGACTCCAAGGACAAGGTGACATTAGGAGAAGACCTGACTGAGGTGATCCTGCAGCAGGCAAGGCAGAGAATAAAGGGAGCAACCTGTACAAAGATCCTGAGGTGAGAATGTGCCTGGCGTGTTTAAGAAACAGCAAGAGGGGTCCGTATGGCTGGAGGCCATGATGGGGGCAGGGAAGTAGATGTGGCCTATGTGGCACCCAGGTCTAGACTGCACAAGGCCTTGTAAACCACCACTTTTGCTCTGGGTAAGATAGAGTCATGGGAAACACCTGACCTGAGTGGTGACATGATCTGATACTGCAGTATGAATTAAAAAGTTTGCTAAACTTACCGCATGACTCCACCCTGTGTGTGCTCAATACAAAAACCCACCTGTGAGGAAACAAGTTGGGACCTTCTTGGATCATTTCCATGTCAGTGGCTCAGCTCTGGGAACCAGATGATAATAACAGGCCACTTTCACTCAACAGACAGAGGACCACTGCAAAGGGTGTCTGGTCATCTCCACTGCAGCTTAGGACCAAGGTCCTGAATGGGTGAAATTTAATTTAAGAAAAAAAAGTTTTTTAAACTTAATAAAGTTTATTACTAATGCCAAGATTAGAGTATAGGAAATGAGAGTCTTCTAGGGAAAATGTCTTAATGTTTTCAATTAAAATAAAATTCTATTGGAACTCTCCCATGCCCATTTGTTTATACATTGCCTGGGGCTTTATGCTATAACAACAGGATTTGAACATTGTAATAGAGACCATGTGGCCCCGAAGATCCTATTTTGGGGGAAGGGCAAGACTTCAAAATACCTTTTTTTTGTGGGGAGGGGGGTCACAATTGAGCCCACCACAGAGATTGCTTGATAAGATCCACCCATTTCCAAATTGCCTGTCTAGTATCATCAACTCTCTATTGACACTAGGCTCCACCCACATGCGGCACCCCACGACTTCATGAGACTTGTCCTAGGTCAGGTCTAGTGAGCCTGCCCTGCCCTGGGACAAATGCCTGGCTAACCAGCCCTGTTCTCGATCTTCACACTGATTGGATTCCAGTTTGAGTCATTGCTCCGTTACTAGCACTCAACCCTGTGAGACTGTTGGGTCAGAGATTCTGAAAAAGCCCTAGACCTCTTAAAGCACAGCATATCCTGAACACAGTGAGTCATCGAGATCTCAAAAGTAGGAGATACAAAGAAATCATTCAAAGCCATCATGCATATGTAATTTTCACAAGCTGCTGCTTTTGATGAGTAGGGAAGCTCCCTGCCACTCATCACAGATGGTCGGTCATCAGGCGGATGGAAAGAACGGTGGAATTGCCTGGACTTACGATGTTGTTCAAAGGTGTGCCACTCCTTCAGGTTTACAAGAGGCGTCCGCATTCTTCTTCCCACGGGATCTAAAGCATTGCAAAACCAATAAAGATTCAGAGCAGTTTGGTCTCTGGCTTTCCCATGTTTAACCCAGGGATCCAACAGCACAGTCACAGGATTTTGTTACAGTGTAAATACATCATTTTCTCTCCATTGCAGCTGCTCCTCCAAATCCTAAATTGAGAGGACCTTTTCTGCCAGTGCCCTGGTATCTCTCACCATCTTCACCCAATCGGGACAAAGCTGGTAAAACTCCAACAGCTGTGGTACAGAAGCCAGGCATGAGAGACCTAAACCATTCCCGCCGGGGGCAGTGTGCAACCAGCACAGAGCTGAAACTGTCCAACCTCGAATTGGTCATCGTTGTCAAGAGCCTTGTGCTAGGCATCCATTCCATTCTGTTTAATTATTCATCTAGTCAAAGGACACATCCAATTTTTTTTTTTACTAAATAGGGCTGTGATTCTAGTTTGAAACCCATTATTTTTCTTAACTATTCCTCTTCCTTCTGGCTCCGTTCACCAACCCATGTATTCTAGGTACTTCGTCTGAATGGAGAATAGCAAAGCACATTGACTTTCTCAACAGTTTTCCATTTTATGAAAATATTAAGAGAAGGAAAGTAAGTGAGACAAAGAAAGACAAATGCCACACATTCTCATTGACATGTTGAAGCTGGGAAACTGATCTCTGGAAAGTGGAATAGAGCAGTGGCCACAGAGGCCAGCAAAGAGGGAGGGGACAGAAAAAGTGTGATTAATGGCCATGGGGGACATTAAGAGGAATAACTTCTGATGTTTTATGGCACAGTAGGATAACTATGATTGCCATCAATTGGGAATATATTTTGAAATAGCTGGTAGAAAAGATTTTTCAATATTACAAACACAAAGAAATGATAAATGTCTGAGGAGCTAGATACGCCAGCTGACCCAGATCTGATCATCATACATTGTATATGTGTGCCAGAATACTGCAGTGTGCCCCGTAAATATTGCAATTAAAAATAAAGTAACAATAGGTCTGGGAACTTTACTAGGTGGCAGAGCAGTTACCTGCATGTGTGAGGCCCTGTGTGAGACCCTGATTTCAATCGTCAGCACTGGAAAAAAATGTAAAATTCAATTGATTTTTTATTAAAAAATAAAATAAGGGTAACCACTGTCGTGCTGGCGTGCTGTGTGCTGGAGACTAGACCTGTACCCGTGTGCATTCTGCATTTCAGAAAAGCATCAGGCTAGCGGCCAAAGCATCCCCGGAACTCTCTCATCAAGCAGACAATTGTTAGGGTCCATACCTGCATTTCTGGGAGCCTAGTTATGGTGTCTCTTCCTAAGCCCAAATGTTTCCAATATCATTTTTGTGGACTCGACACCAAGAATTCCCAAGCACAAAAAGATATTGAGAGCTTCAATGTCTTCCTGTTAAGTTAACCCAAGCATGATTTGCCAAACGTATCTTGTACGCTGAGTACCACATGGATTACAGAAATGGGAAAATCCTTATTGCTTCCATCTGGGGACTGATAAATTGAGAGGGGAAGATGGACATGAATTAGTCACCTAAGTCTAATATGGTATTATATTAGTATAGTTCTGTTTTAAATATGAAGTGTCCCCCACAGGTTCATGTGTATGAACAGTTGATTCCAAACTGGTGGTACTTTGGGTCAAGAAGCATGGCTGGCACTGATAGGCCACAGGGTGGGATGCTTTTGAGGGTTACATCTGGCTTCACTTCCAGCCTGAGCTCTCTGATTTGCCGAGACATAAAAAGCTGCAATCTCGTGAATCTGCTGCCATGTCCTCCCTACCATGATAGACTCACGCCCCCCCCCCTTAAAAAAAAAGATCCAAAATAAATCTTTCCTCCCCAAGTTGTTTCTGTTAGGTAATTAGTAACAGAAATGAGAAAGGCTAACAAACACTTAACTGCTATTCGGGGTGTGTAAAGAGCACTCTAGGGCTGATGTCTGTGTGGGAGGCTGTGGGAGTGTCCATGCCATTGGCTCATGGCTGTTTCCTTCTCCCAGAGCTATCTTCATCCAAGGCATCTGCCTTCCTGAAGGCTGTGCCCTACCCTGTCAGCCGCTTCATCAAAGGAGAGGCTGATGTGGGTGACAAGAGCCTTGCATCTGTTAAGGACACCTCTGGAGGGACATCTCAATCACAGAGTCCCTTCTGCATGACTGAGATCTCTCTCCTCAGGTCCATCGCTGTTCCTGCCCATTCTTGCTTCTTTCTCTCTCTCTTATTTTATAGGTGTTGTATGTACACATGCCTTCATCTGTCTCCGAATGCAAATCTCTGCCACAGAGTTAGGTTCTCCAGGGCCTAACCTGTGTCAGGAACCGAGGACAAAGAAACATTTGAATTAGGAGATTTAGAAAAGCCTTCAAAAGCACATTCGTCTGGTATCTGTTAGATGTTTGTTCTGATCTGGGACTTTCCAGGCATGCAGGATATATCGGAACACCCCTCTCAGGGCAGGTAATAAGCAAGGTGTTTTCAGTCAGTGCTAAGAAGAACATGGCTTTAAGACAGTGATTCAAACACCGGAGATGCAAACGCATCACTGAAGCACTTGTTCAACTTCAGGCCCTGGAGGTGGAGCCCACAGCCCACAGCCTGCATTTCTACCAAGCCCACAGATGCTGCCAGCCCTCCTCAGGCATTGCTCTTTGGTCATCCTGGATTGAAAAAGCTGACTTCTTGTCAACAGGCTTCTGAAGTAGTCTCAAAATAATACGAACCGGTGTGAGTGTGTGTCTTCTCTGAGATCTTCCCACTGGGAGTGACTTCCTAGGGTTATTTAATCTTGGAAGATGCTAGAGGGAGACACTATTATTAGCCTCAGAGATAGTAAGCAATGTGCCAAAGGCCACACAGCTTTAGCAGCCCTGAGATTGCAACACAGGCTGCCCTCCTTCCAAGCCTGAGATCCGGGCAAGTGTTTAGATCTGCTGCCCAGCTGGCTAGGACTTGTCAAGAACCCAGCCCCGTGAGGACTGTTCGAGCCAACCCTGCTTGGTAGCCTGACACCCTCCACTACATGGAACGGTCAGCTGTCTGTTACAACAGTAGCTGGCAACCATTTCCAACCACTGGATGATTTTCAAGGAACTCACAATATACCTCCTGGAACATAACCAGATTCTTACTTTGCCCACGGGTAAATTGTAGGGAGCACTAGAAGTGATTCTAAATTACAGCTTACAAGCAGGACAATAATTCCCAGCTATCACAGTTAAGAAAACAATATAACAGTAACAGTTGATCACTGTGATACCAGAATGACAAGATGGCCTAGAGGTATATACAATTCCCTGCACACTAACTGTGAAGTGGTGGGGGGGGGGGTAAAAAAACAAGGCATTGTGAGCACAACCTGTGACACACTCCAGTTTGGATTTAGAAAGTAAACCACTTGGAGATCTCATCTCTTAATATCTAGTTGGCATCTGTGCTTTTGTCTACCTGGTGTCTATTCGATTGGGAAAGCAATGCCTCCCTCCAAATGTAGCTTTGGTAGGGATGGCTCCAACTGAGTTCTACAGGTGGGCATGGGATACATACATACTCATAAAAGCAGAATACACCCTAGTACCAACTATCACTTCATTCTGACTGTCAAACTCCATTACTAGTCAACACTGCCAAGTGACTTCTGACTTGTGGTCCTCTGGCTGGAGAGACCTAAGTGTGGAGCTGCTGAGGACTACACAGTAAGATCAAGTAGACGCATAACACAAAATTCCATCTTAGAGGCACTTTTGTGAAAAACAGGGGATGCTATTAATTATGCAAGACAATAGAGAAAACATTGGGACTTGAGAAAACTGGATCATGAGAAGAACCAAGAACAAGGAAACATAGTTTAAATATAGAGACGTTGGGCTGAGACAATGGCTCAGTGTGTAAAAGTGCTTGCTGTGAAAGCCTGAGTACGTGAATTTAAATCCCCAACACCCGTGTAAAAGCCAGACATGACCATGCACTGTAACCTCAGTGTTGGAGAAGAGAGATAGGTGGATCCTAGAAGCTTATTGGTCAGCCACCCTAGCCGAAGTAGCAAGCTTCTGAATTGATGAGAGACCCTGTCTCAAAAACAAGGTAGAAAACAATAGAAGGCACCCAACAACCTCCTCTGGCCTCTGCACACTCAAAATGGATGTGCACACACACATACCAAATATACATATTATATGTATGATGTACACATAATAAATAACTTTTATTTTCAATATCCAAAAAGAGGGAACAACCAAATATCCACTGATGGACAGTTCATAAATAAAATATGGTCTGTGTACACAATAAAATATTAGTTGTTCTTTAAAAGAAAGACAATTCTGACACATGCTACAACATGGATTAACCTCAAGGGTATTCTTTTAAATGAAAGAAGCCTATGACAAAGGGATAAATGTTATATGGCTCCTCTGAAATGAGATACCTTGAGTAATCATAGGACTCCAGGGTCCACCTATCTCTGCCCCCCAACACTGAGATTCCAAGCATGCATGGATATTCATAGGGACAGAAACTAGAAACATGGTTACTAAAGTAGAGCTAGGAAGGAATGTAAGTAAACAAATTCAAAAAAGAAATTGAAGCAATATCCTGCTGTAGCTCTTTGGAATAGTTTATTTTATGGTGATTTTAGAATTTAGATTTACAGAGAATTTGAAAAAACAACAAGCATTTCCTTGCATCCATTACAGTCTCTACTGTGGCCAGACTCTTATGCCATCATGGTGTCTTTATCTCAACTGAGACACAGCATAGGCACACCGCCCTGGTTCCATATTCTGTAGGTCTTCTCTAGCAATGTCTTCAGTTCTGGGATGCAGGGTGAGAGGTCACGTGGTACCCAGTTGGCACATTCCCTAAAGTCAAGCCAGTGGCAATGTCTTCATCTTCCCTTTGTTGTTGTTGTTGCTGCTGCTACCATTGTTGTTGTTGAGGTACTGGGAGCTTTAGAGAGTTCAGAACAAGCAGGAAGTAGACTTTCTCTCCACCTGGGCGTATCTGATGTTTTCTTCATGATTGGGAAAACACCATGGAAGCAAAAAGCCTTCCTCTTCACATTGTGACAGGGGCACATTTATCAAAAATGATCTCTCCTTATTTCATTTCCATCACTGTGATAAAATACCCTGACAAAAAGTAACTTAGGGAACAAAGGTATTTATTTCATCTTACTATTCCAGGTCACAGGCCATCACTGCAGGGAAGCTGAAGCGGGAACTTCCAACAGCTGGTCATGTCACGTCCGCAGTCAAGAGCAGTGGAAAATGAGTGCATGAAGGACCATTTGCTCGCTGGTACTCAGCTTGGTTTCTCTACTCTGATGCAATTTAGGGAATGGTGGTGCCCACAGCAGGCTGAGTCTTCCCACATCAGTGAACTTAACATAACCCCTCACAGACACGCGCACAGGGTAACCCAACACAGACAAACCCTCACTGAGGTCCTCTTCCCGGATGATTCTAGTTTGCACCAGGGTGACTTTTAACTGTCATTTAACCACTGCTTGATCCATTGTTGGGGATGTTGACCTTCTGGCCAACAGAGCACTCACCAGATTTACCAGATACAGTCAGTTTGTCTCCTTTTTCCATACTCGGTTCATTGGAAGCAGGCCCCTAAATGCAGTCCACACCCAAGTGAGAGACGTAATTAAGCTCCACATCCTGATTCATGGTACTTTTGAGCCCCTGAAACCACCTATTCCTGAAGCCAAATACTCCTGGCCTCTTCAGTAAAGCAAATCAATGTTCTTTCTTGCTAGAACCAATGTGAGTTTCTGTCTCTTGCAAATGAAAGACCCCTAATTCTCATTTCTTTCCCATCTATCCTTCGTGCAGAAGCCTGCATGATTTTTTAAGGGACTATGTGATAAGCTCCTAAAACTATCACTAGGTCACAGCTTATTTGTATACCCTGCATGATGACAGTCCCTTGAGCCCTGGAAACTGTTGCCCTGAGGCTTCCACCCACCTACCTCCCAGGATAAAATACTCTGTTGATTCGACCCTGTTAGGACAGTGGTCTATTTAGTCTTGTGGGTTTGCCACATGTAAAAGAGCTTAAACACTCAGAAGTATTTATAGACATGATCTCTATTAGGAGAGTCAGAGGGGCTGCACTTTGTCAACCTCAGTGACCCAAATCTGAGGTTAATGATCTCACCAGGGCTGTTAAGTTCGATCTTGTGAGCCTGTGAATTTCACGGTAATGACAAGAGTCCTGGAATACTGGGACACGCTTATGTTACATAATCCATCCATCCCTTCACTCGTTCAGGGAGTATTCATTGAATTTCTATATATCAGATGCAATGCCAGACTTGGTAAGTGCCATTAAGAACAGGACAAAGCTCCTGTTCTCAGAGTAATTATTTCCAACAAATAGATGTCAAAGACGTAAAAGAGATGAAGAGAGAGGTCAGTCAATCAAGTGCTTGTTGTGCAAACATGAGGACCCAAATTTGGATTTCCAGCACCCACATGAAAAGCTAGTGTGGTAGTTCCAATATAATTGGTGCCCATAAGCTCATAGGGAATGCACTATTAGGAGGTGTGGCTTTGTTAAGAGTAGGTATGGCCTTGTTGGAGGAAGTGTGTCATTGTGGAGGCAGGCTTTGAGGTATCAAATATGCTCAAGCTATGCCCAGTGCCTCAGGACACTTTCTACTGCCTTTGGATCAAGATGTAGGAACTTCTCAGCTCCTTCTCCAGTCCATGTCTGCCTGCATGCCTACGTGATGGATAACGAACTGAATCTCTAAGCTGTGAGTGAGCCTCAATTAAACGTTTTCCTTTATAAGGGTTGTCATGGTCATGGTGTCTCTTCACAGCAATAGAAACCCAAAGACACCTAGGCATGGTGGCATGTGCCTCTAATCCTAGCATTGAGGAGGCTGAGACAGAAAGATTCCTGTTGCCCGCTAGCCAGCCACTCTAGCTGAATTGGTGAGCTCCAGGTTCACACAGACCCTGTCTCAAAAAATAATGTGGAGAGCAATAGAGGAAGACACAAACCCTGGCCTCTACACCTTTGTGCATGCACACATACACACACACACACACACACACACACACACACACACACACACACAGGGGTGAGGATAAACCAGGTAGCTTCAGATACTAACTGTGTTAACTGCCAGGAGGGTGATAATAGAGGGAAATGATAAATGAGTAATTGAGAGGGAGAAAGAAGAGGGCTTTAAATGAGACTTTTAAGGGATGGTGTCACCTCTAAAAACTGAAAGAGGAGAGGGAGCCAGTCGTGAGAATCTCCAGGAAAGGGACAGCAAAGCCAGAAAGAGCTTGATCTGCTCCAAAATAGGAGAGAAGTTGGCTCCATTATTGTGAGCGGGGAGACAGGGAAGATGTCGCTAAAGAAGTAAGTAAGGGTCAGGCTGTGTAGGACCTTCGTAGCCATGGAAACGAGGACTTGTAAGGAGGGGAATGACGTGATCTGATTTATGGTTTTTGAAGTCCAGTCAGGCTGCTCAGTAGAAAACAGATTCAGAGGTGTCCTCATGGAAACAAAGGCCAGTGAGCTTTGGCTACAGTCCAGGCAAGTGAAGACAGAGCCTAGATCCTGAGCCATGGCTGTGGACCTGAGCAGACATGGGCAGACTTTTATAATTGTTTTGGGTGCTAGGCTGTGCTAGAGAATTAGATGTGGGGCACAAATGAAAATGGATGCAAGGTTTGGACTTGGATCATGGTGCCATAACCTGAACAGACATCCCATATTTTAATTGTGTTCAAGAATAATGTAGCAATGGTGTGTGGTGAGAGGCAGGAGCTAGGGGAGGAAAAGGTGAGTCAGAGAGAAAGGAAGCAAAGTCAACCAGGAGACTACCGCAAAGGTTTCTGGGAGCATTATATGTCCATTTGAAATGTGTGGCCATGAAGTTCAGGCAAAGCCAAGCAGCCCAGACATGAGGTACTCTCCTGTAATTTTCCATTGTGTGGGAGCATGTGATGGCCTGGTCCAGCTACCAAGGAAGGTCTTTGTTGATAGGTAAAGTAGGAAAGAAAAAGAGTCGGGAACATTTGAACTTGTGTAATCAGAATCACAAGATGTGGAACCTACACAGGATCAGAAAATAAAGGAAGGATACTGAAGAAGCTGATGGATAATTTAAGTAAGACAATAGATCAGAATGGCCCTATGCAATATGAAAGCCATACTTTGGCCATAGAGCACTCGACAGGTAGAGGCCTGAACTGAAATGAGTCTAGTATAAAGTGTACATGGTTTTTAAAGGCAGCATGAAACATGAAGACATAAAACATACCATTGATAATTTTTATATTGATTATGTATCAGCACAATTATATTTATATCTACTGGGTTCAATAAAACAGACAATGAAAAATAATTGTAATGGATCATTTCATACACCCTAATGTTCTTGGAAACTTGTATCTGACCGTGGTGACTTCTGTTTCCACTGGGCAAGGACAAGCTACAGGTGTCCCTGCATCAGGAAAACGTCTTGAGGAGAGGTATGTAAGTGAGAAACGCGGACTTCGGATTTCAGAGGCTGTCTAGTTAACGTCATTGGCAAGTATGGCTACAGGAAAGGGTGGCAGGAGTGGTGTGAAGAAAATCATGAGTGGGTGGGAAGGCCAGTGAGTGGAGATGCCAACAAGATGGATGAGTTATCCTCAGGAATGTGGAAAGCACTGGACATGATGGGAATAGTAGAGTGGGATGGTGGCCAGGCAGTCTGGAGTGTTGGATGGTTGAAGGGATGGGAGCTGGTTACTTTGAAGAGACACGGCTGGCACTGTTGCCTTCCTGTCTAATCAGGCCACACAGCAACTGAGCACTTGAAGTCCAGCTGATCTGAACTGAGGTCTGCCCCACCCCCACCCCACCCCACGCCGAGGCTCTCACTTGGAAAGTTCCCAGGATTATTTAAAGTAAAAGAAAGATGAGAGTTTTAAAGGCAAATGGGGAGCTGGGGTGCATGAGGTGGGAGGGAAAAAAGGACCTTACACGTAGGCTAGAGGCGCACTGCCTAAAGACGAAATGGAAGAAGATGCTTGGAGAAAGAACTGAATTTAAGAGGTGAGGGAGCAGGGCGGGGGAGGCTCTGGAATGGGAATTCTGGAAAGTACTGAGAGATTGATGGAAGCCGGATGTGGGAGACACGGAAGGACTGGTGCGGTCAGGGGCATGGAGAGCTGCACCCAGGCTGATGGCAAATGCTCCGGAAGACTGCCTCCCGGGCATGCGCAGTGAGATCACCTGTGTGTGGCCTGAGAGGCCAGGCCCTAGAAGTCAAGAGCCTGTCAACAGATGCCACCGCTTGGTCTCAGTGTGATAGCATGGAAGGAGGAGACAGTCTGCTGCTCTCGCTGATTCTGAGAGCTACTGTAAGGTAACTGTTGTTAATATTTTTTTAAAGGGTGATTATATAATGAGAAGCGCTGGGGGTAATTAGAACTTGGGGTGCTGATGCTGTTGTGAAGATGGGAGAGCTTTCCATTAAATAGGTCAGGCAGGAGAGAGACTGGATATGACAAGTGAGAATGCCTATGGATATGCCGGGAAAATGCTGCTGATGGAGCCCTTAGGAATGCTTACTCAGGACAATTTGCTCCCATCGAGATCTGGCTGCATTGTGACATAGTTTTAATGATGAATGTTGAAGAGTTGATGCACCCAAAAGAATTCTGAGGAATCTATACTAGTTAAGTAGTTAATGAGGCCACCAACAAGAATGAAACAGGTTATGTACTGCACTCACCACATACTTTTATATTTCTTTCTTTGCTATTGTTTGGGATTTGTTTGTTTTTTGTGTTTGTTTGTTTGTGTGTTTGTTTGTTTGTGGGAGATGATCTCATGTAGTCCAGGCTAGCCTCCAACTTCCCATGTAGCTGAGGATGACTTTGAACTCCTGATTTTCCCGCTGCCACTTCCCAAGTTCTGAGATTACAAGTATGTGCCACCATGCCTGGTTTCTATGGTGCTAGAGATTGAGTACAGGGCATTGTGCATGCTAGGCAAGCACTCTACCAACCAAGTCACATGCCCAGCCCATCATTACATGGTTCTATGATTTTATCATTTCTATTATGTGCACATATTATTTTTACAGGCAGAAATATACATAGTATATAATTTGAAGTTATGCATTTCCCAAACAAGAAAAAATATATGTATAATATTTGAAACTACATATAAATCCTTTAAAACTCCACATAAAAGGGTTTGAGTTTGAAATATAAGAGTTGGCAAGCTCCCTGTAAAGCCTAGTGTATCAGTCAGGGTTCTCTAGAGGAACAAAACCAATAGAATATACACAATTACAGAAGGGGATTTATTACATTGCTTCCCCAGGCAGAGGCTGGATAGTCCCACAGTGGCCCTCTACAAGCTGGAGAGCCAGGAAACCAGGAGCTGCCCAGACTAAGAAGCTGGAAGCTTCAAAACTAGAGAGACCAAAAGCATAACTCAATGCAACAAAAAGTGCAATGCCAGAGACCTGGAGAGGAGTAGCCTGTGTAGCCAAAGACTCTGAGATGTCTGCAGCTGATACCTCAGCCAGGACACCTGCCTGTGTGTCCCAGAGAGCTTTCTGCTTCCATCTTCTGACCTATCCAGGCTCCTCAGCTTACTGGATGGAACCACTCATCTCTGGAGACAGTCTCACAGACACCAGAAAGTGTGCTTACCCATTTCCTAGGCTTTTCTCAGTACAATCAAGCTAACAACTACAGTAACCATCAGGCCAGCTAGTACATATTTGAGGCTTTACTGGCCACACAGTCTCTGCTGCTGCTACTCAACTCTGCCATTGAAATGGAAGTAACCATAGCCAGAGCATGAATTCGTGAGCATTGTTGCAAGCTGATAAAAGTTCATTATTTTTTCAAAAAGAGGCATTTGATGGTTTGAAAGAAAATGGTCCCCCAAAGGAGTGGCACTATTAGGAGGTGTGGCCTTGTTGGAGGAAGTGTGTCACCGTGGGGGCGGGCTTTGAGGTTTCTTTGTTCAAGCTTCCCTCAGTGTGACAATCAGTTGACTTCCTGTTGCCTCCAAGATGTAACACTCTCAACTATTCCTCCAACACCACATCTGCCTTCATGCTGCCATGCTCTCCACCATGATGATAAGGGACTGAACCTCTAAAACTGTAAGCAAGCCACCCCAATTAAATGTTTTCTTTTGAGTTGCCATGGTCATGGTGTCTCTTCCCAGCAATAGAAAACCCTAAGACAAGGCAGCGAGCTCATTTATCCAACCAGCTGTTATTTCTCAATCTTCCAAGTGGTGAGTGCACAACATGAAACAGTAGCCAGGGGAAGAGAAATAAAGAGACAAAGCCACCGGTGTTCTCCCATCTGCTCCGAGTGTTTTCATAAAACACCAGGTGTGGTTGTGCTATAAGCTACAATTTTAAAGAGCACAAAGAGGTTAAAAAAGCAATGTGGAGGGGCTGGAGAGGTGGCTCAGCTGTTAAAAGCACTGGCTGTTCTTGCAGGGGATCCCGGTTCAGTTCTCAGCAACCACATAGAGGCTCACAACTGTCTGTAACTCCAGTTCCAGGAGATTCAACACTTCCTTCTGGCCTCTGAGGACCATCAAGCACACACATGGTGCATATGCATACATGCAGGAAAACACACATATTCATAATAACAGATAAATAGATGAAAGTTTGAGGTCAGTGGCACCATGATTTCAGACAGCCTGGAGTGACAGGTGCTACCATAAAATTAGCTTTGGAGCTCCCTCAAGCCCAAAGCAAGAGGGAAACAAGACTCTTCCAATATCCTGTGAGCACATGAGAGGAAAAGTCCCAGTTTAACGTCCATCACCTTTAATAACAGCCCTGGAGGCCACCTCAAGGGCCAAGATTAGCACTGTTCCTTCCCTACCAGACTCCTAGCACTGGCACCACAGTTCTCAATAGATATGACTGAGTAAACAAAGTCCATCCTTCATCTAGGACTAATTTATCCTCCTGGGTTTTTTAAAGGATTTGAGAGCTGGATATACAATCCAGAGCATTGTGCATGGCAGATACGTGCTCCATACTCTCAACTTTTCTTTTTTTTAATATTTATTTATTTTTCTTTTTATCTTTTTTTTTATTCTTCTCCCATATAATACATCCCAGATGCAGCCTCCCCTCCCTCAACTCTTCCCAGTTCCTCACACACACCTCTCTTCTCCCCCAGATCCTCCATTTCCCTTCAAAAAAGAACAGGCCTCTCAGGGATGTCAACCGAACATGGCATAACAAGATGCAATAAGACTAGGCACAAATCTTTATATCAAGACTGGACAAGGCAACCCAGTAGGAGGAAAAGGGTCTCAAGAGCAGGCAAAAGTGTCAGAAGCAGCCCCCACTCCCACTGCCATGAGTCCCACAACAATTCCAAGCTAAATAACCACAACATGTATGCAGAGGATCTAGCACACACCCATGCCCATTCAATCTCTTGATCTTCTCAGCTTTTAATCTCACCCCCTTACAGCATTCTTGAACATCTGGACACAGTAAGAGTCTCTTCCCAAATCTAGCATGAAAAAAATAAAGTAAAAAACATTTTCTTTCTCCCCAAGAAAAGAAGTTTAAAAATTCTAAGATAAAAGGTCCATAAATGTGCTGAGTAGAATTCTAAGATCTCAAGATGCTCTCTTCAGAGTCTAGGACCATAAAGAAGGTAAGACACCATTCCCGTGAGTGTATTCCTTACACTGTTAAAGAGGTCTTTGTCACTGTCTCTGTCACCTTTTCTATCAAATGACTTTGAATGAATCAAAAGGTAGGTTATCTGTGGGGCTGGTATAATCACATGACATAATCACGTGAAGAACTGAGTGTTTTCTCAAGCTACCTTCAGAAAGGTAAGTCATTGGTTCAAACAATAAGAAAGATTGAATGTCCCACCAATGATTTTGTATATGCAGTGCCTATGAATAAGAACCAGAGAATGGGAGCCTGCAGGTGACAAGACCCTGGGTGGCAGGCAGCAAGATAACTAGGAGCTCGGTCCTACACTCACAAGCAACTCCCAACAGCAGAGTGAGCTTAGTTCTGATTTTTTCTCCAACACCCCTCTAGATATGAGCTCCAGGGAAGTAACCTTACAAGGCCCTAAGCAGGAAATTTAGCTGTGTCCACCCCAAATTCCAATCTGCCAAACTGTAAGGTCTTAACTGGGTGTTTTCATGAAGTTTGTGATAACTTGTTCCACACCAATTGAAGTTACTGTCATCAATCCCCGTCTAATGGGTAGAAAGACACAGGATTCCCAGAAAGTAAAAGTTTCCCATACTGGAGCACAACGATGAGACTTCACAAGGCAGGGCATGTCTGTCCCAGACCCGATGTCCACTCATAAACTTGCATCCTCGAAGGTGGTCTCATTCCTTTGTAAGCCCCCTTCTCATGAGACAAAACTGAGAGCCAATCTGTAGCCATACCTGGGAGGAGAAGACTTAGAAGAAAGGACACAGAGACAGGCAGTATTATGAGACAGGGAATAAATGCTAAGAAATGAGCCACTGGAGTCTCTAATAAGCCAGAGAGGAGCCTAGGGCCCCAGCAGTGATGCTGACACTCTCTAAATTCCCAGATACTCTGCAGTACTTAGCACACCACAGGGTAATTATATAGACTAAATGTCCCCAGGCCTCACAAGCCACATGGCACAAATGAGGTCGCATCAGCATTTATATCCATAATTGGCTATCTCAGATCTCTTCTTATTGACTGAGTTAGTTTAGGTCACGGGATAGATTGCTGGAACAGAGAGGCCCAAATACATAGTGCTTCAAGCAGAATAGGAATTCCTTTTTCTCTCATATAACATCACAGGAAGGGATGGTGGTCCTAGGCAGGGAGTCAGCTCCTCTCCATAGGATCCCTCAAGGATTCAGGTTTCTATTAACTTGTTCCACTTTCCTGTGTGGTACTGTTTTTACCCTTATCAGGGCTCATGTACCATCACCACCACCAAGTCCCCATTCAGCCCCCTAAGAAGGAGAGGAAAGGACATAGAAAACAATGTTTACTCTGAAATAAGTGACCTGTCACTTCTGCCCACATTCCATTGGCAGAACTATGGTCACTTTAGCTGCAAGGGAGGCTGGGAAATGTAGTTGTCTCTAATAGTCTAAAGAGTCCTTGTTTTGGTTTAGGTATGAGATATCCCTCAGAGGGGCCTACTATGTCCTGAAGGGTTGGCTCCACAACTTATGCCATGGGGAGGTACTGGAAAGTTTTGAAGGTAAAGCCTAGCCAGAGGAAGCAGGCCACTAAGGGCTGTTTCCATTGGGGTCCCTTCTCTGTCTTTCTATATCCTGGCCATGGTGATATGCTCTCCTCCCATAATGGACTTAAATGCCTCAAACTAAAATACATTCTTCATCTCCTTTTTATGCCATGTGTTTTGATCTCTTTGACAAACCTGACTAATGTGGTCCTATTACTCAGAAAAAGGAGAGAGCTGATTTTTAGGGCAATAAGGAGTCTCTGCCATACAGAGCACCAACACAAGGTTTGTTGGGAGTCTCTGAAAGATATTCCACGTGTGTGTGGACAGCTCCAGGGTAGCATGGACCCAGCCCAGTCGTGTCTGCTCCATCACTGCTCTGGGGAACTATGCCAGGTAGAAGCTGTTCCCTGGGCTCCAGGTCTGTGACCATCTTCACTGTGACACTTCAAATGGAGCCAGAGGCAAGGACTGGGTGCCAGTAGATGATCTGAGAGGGGATTTCAAGAAGGAGGAATTAGAGGGAGAGTGAGAAGGAAAGGAGGAAAAGCCAATGAATCCTGTGTAATTGACATTGGTCTATTTTCTGTTGCCGTAATGAAATACCTGACTAGGTAATTGGTAGAGAATAGAGATTTATTAAGCTCATAATTTGAAAAGTTGGGTAGTCCAAGAGCATGGTGCTGGCATCTGCTTGGCATATGGCAGGAGCCTGCGTCTTGCATCCTAAGGTGCTAAGACAGAGCAACTGAATTAGCTTGAGTTTTATGATGCTTAGTGCTCAGTGACACCTTGACAAAAATCTAGAACCACCTGGCAGCAGAGTCCCTGGGCATGCCTGTGGGGTTATCCTGATTATGCTAAATGAAGTGGGAAGACCAGCCCACTGTGGGTGGCACCATCCCCTAGGCTGGGCGTCTTAGACTATGTAAGAATGGGAAAGAGTGAGTGCTGAACACCAGCATGCACCCAGAAAACAGTTGCTCTGTTCTTCTGACCTCAGATGCAATGTGACCAATGGCTTCAATCTCCTGCTACCTTGAATTCCCCAACAGGATGAATTGTGCCTTGAACTGGGAGCTAAAAATAAACCCTTTCTCTCTTGGGTTGCTCAGCTCTTCATATTTTATCACAAGAAAATAAACTAAAACAGGTCTCCTTTGCCCTTCTTATGAAGCCACTGTTGCCGTGGAGAGAGGAACCCCAGCCCCAGGACTTCCTCTAGCCCTGATATCTCAAAGCCCCATGTTTAAACACCATGAACACAAACGCTAGAAAAGGCCCAACTTGTGGACTTTTGAAGGACACATTCAAACCACAACATGACAGATTGCCAATTTGAGCAAAAGGGACTCAAATACTCAGGAATACTTTGTGTCCTTCTAGAAAACAAAAGACTGAGAAATGTATCTCCAATAAACACACTCCACTGCTTGAGGGAGTGCCTGAACAGTCTGCCTGCTCCCTGCCCAAGAGTGAAGGCAAAAAGGAAGAGAGATAAGGCAGGCACTTGAGGTGGGATGCTGTCAGCTGGCATAAGGACCACCTGCCATTTCTGCTGCTAAAATCTGAAGGGCCAAGGGGTGCAGCATGAAACACCAAAAGTAACAGAGAATCTTGCATAGAACCAAAATGATAGAAATGTGAAGAGTGTCCCTCACATTTACACATACCCAGTTTACGGGCTGGGCTGGGAATAAATCATTTTTCTCTGATCCTAGAAATGAATCCTTAAGGTTAATTTATCAGGGCCAATGAGGTGGCTCAGTGGGTAAGGGTACTTGCTACCAAGCCTGACAACCTGAGTTCACATGTAGAAGGAGAGAACCAACTCCCAAAATTTGTCTTCTAAACTCCACACTCAGCGTGCTGTGATACATGCACACATCCACATATAGCTACATAAATAAATGTAGTAGGGAAAATGACCTCTCCATAATTCTCTTGCTCTCATGCATCCCATTCACACGAACAATGCCGGGGGGTTCCTAGACTCTGTGTCTAATCTTAGCTGAACATACACTACTCAACCCCCAAAGTCAGGATACCCTTTAATGTGTCTTGTGCAAACTAAGCAAGAAACAGTATGGACTCTTGATAAACACTAACTAGAGTTATTTTTCACTCAAGTGTTTATGACCCCTGTTAGCTACCACAAAGCAAAGGGTGTGTAACAGAAAAGCTACTAGTGGGGACTCCAGACGTAGCTCAGTAGTAGAACGTGTGCTTAGCAGGTGTGCGGCCCGGGCTTCAATTCATGTCACACAAATAGAAAAAGAAAGCTCGCATTATTTTGGACTGAGGTCCAAGATTTCATTTATCAAATGGTGGAGCCAAGATTTAACCCCAAATTTAGGCAAACTGGTTCCCAGTCAATAGACTAGGCTTCCATGACCTGTACCCTTCTAGGGGTGTTTGCTGTTGGCTTTTATTTATAATAAAAGAATTGTGGGCATAACCCTAATGTGAAGGACCAAGGAAGAATGCTTGGGAGTGACAAGGTCACTCCCCTACCCATTAGCCCCTACTCCAAGCAAAACCTGATCCTGAGTACTGCAGACACCACCTTGCCAGTTACCACAGTCAAGTGCTCCCAACAGATGGAGACTGAGTGGCAGGGATGAGGCTAGGCCTCTGCAAACACTGAATAATGGTGCCAGAGTTTGAGAGCCTTGGAATGAGCTATTTCAGCTTGGTTAGCTTTTTAGGGCATTGCGAAGAAATTAGATGTGGAGGGGGCAGGTGCAGCAGGGAGCAGCCGCTGGGTCTGGAAGGCTGCCATACCACCTGTGATGGGAGAGAGCCGAGGCGGAAGCTCATTAACCATCCCCGGATCATTACCTCCTGCTCCCCAGGGGCACAATCACTGAGTGTGGACTTTCCGTTCTAGAGGTCTCTCTTCAAGGGTCCCTGTGGGCTGGAAGCAGGGCTCTCTTCCCAAGAAGGGATGGCGCAAGAGATGGCAGAGAGAGGCATCGGTAATTACTGGTTGGCAGGGTAACAAAGCCTGGTGTTTCCTGTAAATATTGTCTGCCCAGCTGGGGAAACTGAGTCTGGGGCTCAGAGGGGTAAATTAACTTTTCTAGAACATACAGTTTGAAAGTGGCAAAGGCAGAGATCCAAGAAATCCTTCTGGGTCCCCAGACCATAGTCTTAACTGTTACACTGGCTGGGGTCTTATAGAACAGATAACAATGGTTCCTGTAGCCAGTGAGGGTATCCAGGAATGGGCAGAACTGCCCTCCACTGCAGGCAGAGACAGGAGGGTGAGTGACACGAGAAAGCCAGTCAGGGTGTGGGGCTTATGGAAGGAGGCATTGGTGGTCCTTGTTCAGTAAGTAAATCCATTCATCTGTGTTCATGGAGCGTCTCTATTTGCCAGGCCCTGGAGATGGGGAATTGAGGGCCACTGAGTCCCAGCTCTTGTGGAGAAGGTAGGAGACAGTGTTAAATTCTGTGCCAATAACCTCAGAGGGTGCCGAGAAGGAAACAGACACACAAGATGACACACCCTGGGAAGGTCCTGCAGGGGGGTAACCAGTGTCTGGAGGCTACATGGTGAGTGGTTACCCCAGGAAAGATGCAGGGAACTGGCCATCAAGACAGGGACCAGCCAGAGCCCCAACGCAAGAACCAACTGGATGCTTTGAGGTCTGAACAGAGGCCTCTAGGGAGTCTGAAGTTACTAAGATGAGAAGCATCAAGTGGCTGGGCAGTCCCTTTGTCACTGCCCACCCCAAGACCAGATGTCCCTTCTCTGCCTCCTCTGCCTCTGTCTCCCTCCCACCCCAGGGGTTGAACCCAGAGCTCTGTGAGGCAAGTGTTCGACACTGAGCTACATCCCAGTCCTGTTTCTGATTTTTTAAATTTTGAGTCAGAGTTCCTGAGCTGCTCAGGCTTTGAACTCACTGTAGCGTGAGAACTGCTTGAACTTCCTGCCTCGGCCTCCTGAGTGGCTGGGGTTGCATGCCTGAGCCGCATGGCCTGGCAGAAGTTCTAAGTTTCTTGACCAGGTTTGCTGAGCCATTTCTGAACTTCAGACACCTTGCACAGGTCTGGACACAAAGCTGGTGTTTAACTGGACAATCTTTCCTACTCACTCCTCAATGGCAATGTGGTGACTGTGGGCAAAGTTTGAGTGCCAGCCCCTCTGGCCACCCTGGAGTCAAAAAGTTACACATAGCTTCCAACGAGATGAGAGCCACAGTCTAGCCAAGCTTTGCTCTGGGTAGGAGGTTGTTAGAGTCTTTACTTGCCTACAGCTCCAGAAATCAGCAGAATTCTGGGTCCTCTTCTGCGTAGACCGTTAGCTCTCAACCTGTGGGTTGAGACCCCTTTGTCAACCCTCTATCTCCAAAAATATTTACATTATGATTCATAACAGTAGCCAAATTACAGTTATGAAGTAGCAATGAAATAGTTTTATGGTTGGTGTCAGTACAACATGAGGAACTGTATTAAAGGGTCACAGCATTGGGAAGGCTGAGGACCACTGTTCTAGACTCTTCTCTCAGAACCTGGCTCACTTACACAGCTCTCTTAAACCCTGTGCTCTGGGAATCCTTCCCTGATCAGTCCACCTTTAGCTCCAGCAACTTCTTCTCCCTCCTGCTTCACTTTTCTGCATTCCATCTCACTGTCCCATTCTGTTTACACATTTCCCTTGCTGGCTCCCTGCTCTGCATCACAAGAACATACGCTCCACAAGCAATGGTATTTGTTGCAGAAACAAACGAATAAATGAATGAATGAATGACATCAGAGCAATGTGACTTCTCATGGAACAAGAGCTAAATCATACTGTGTCCCCCCAATAAAACTGTTCTCATTTCAATAATCATATTCAACATTTGCTGGCTAGCATTTCTAGAAGAAAGCCATTTCAAAGAGTACACTAAGTTCATTTTTAATTCCTGTTGGAGGGTCTGGGGACATGCTGATCTTTCAGAGTTTGCAGCCTTAAACAGGGTTGTGGCTTTCCGTGTACAGGCTTCATCTATGGAACAGAGCCATCTAGTGAAAACCTCAAGTTCCATCGCCTACATATTTGTAACTTTCCTTTTAAAAGGCTGAGTTTAAATTAAAGTTCAGTCTTTTGTGTGAAAATGACTAGAGTGTAGACGCTTGGGAAGTCTCGGTGCCTAGGCCACAGATCCCACAGTGGGAAGCCCTGGGCTCTTGGTTATAAAGGCTCAATTGATTTAAAGTTGGTTTCCATCTGGACACGAGGCTTTAGCTGAGGGGCTAGAGGGCCACATGCATAGTATCTTTCAAATTTTCTCAGCAGGGGTTTAAAATCCTGAAATGATGAGTAGTTGAATATGAGAAGATGGGGGACACCCCATATAAGCAGCATGCTGCCTGTTCCTTCACTTTTTGATAACACCCTGCTCTTCCACCCCCTCCACTCAGTAACAGCTACTCAGCAGGAGACTAAAGGCCCAGGACTCTTAGGACAATACATTATCCTATAGCCTCATCTTTTTCACATGATTGCTCAGAACTGAGCACATGACCTATGCCTGACCAATCAACAGACAGTATCCCACTGGCAGTGACCAGAAGCCCTCATAAGTCCCAAATCAAATCTCATTGAACTGACTTGTGTCTAGAGTCTGTGACTAAATCAGTCACCATGGCCAGGAGCCATGGTTGGACAGACTTGATCTATGCTCTCCTCCAGAGTCAGAGAGAGGTTGTCCCACTTGGATGTAATGATTGGAGGCTTGTTTCCTGACTCATGAGCTCATATTCTACTTTCCCTTAAGTGCCTGAGAATCATAAGCTTTATTTATTTGTTTGTTCATTGAGATAGGGGTCTCACTATGTACCCTGGGCTACTCTAGAATTCAGAATCCTCCTGCTTCAGCCTACCAGGTGCTGGGATTGCAGGTGTGTGTCACCAGCCCCGGGTGCATGACGGATTGTTGTCAAGGCCTCGTGAGACCGGCATCACCACTTCTGAGCGTGGATAAAAGTAGGTACATCAGTATTTGATTTTTGGTTATTTCATTCAGTAGCTTTGAACCTTGGAAACAGTATTTAATATTCTGTGCCGCTGTTCTTCTGAAAATGGGTATGGCATTCATTTCTACCTAATGAAGCTGTTAGGAGAGTAAATGAATGTAAGACAGTGTCTGGTAGGAGTATATCTGTCACCTTCATTTGAATCTTAACAATCATTCTCTTGGGGAGATCATTCTTGAATGCTACGGTTTGGGTGGAGTCTAGTGCAAGTCACCTGGCTGTCCCAGGACTGAATAGAAGGAGTGAGCAGAGTGAAGTGGGCTGAAATTAACCAGAGAGATGTGAGAGAAATGGAAATTAAATGAATTGTGTAGCCAGCCAGTGGGGAAGAAGTGGAGGAACATGTGTTAGAGTGGTGTGGAAGAGGAGATGGTGGAGGAGCATGAGTTAGAGTGGTGTGGAAGAAGAGATGGTGGAGGAGCATGAGTTAGAGTGGTGTGGAAGAGGAGATGGTGTAGGAGCGTGAGTTAGAGTGGTGTGGAAGAGGAGATGGTGTAGGAACATGTGTTAGAGTGGTGTGGGAGAGGAGATGGTGGAGGAGGATGAGTTAGAGTGGTGTGGAAGAGGAGATGGTGTAGGAGCGTGAGTTAGAGTGGTGTGGAAGAGGAGATGGTGTAGGAACATGTGTTAGAGTGGTGTGGGAGAGGAGATGGTGGAGGAGGATGAGTTAGAGTGGTGTGGAAGAGGAGATGGTGTAGGAGCGTGAATTAGAGTGGTGTGGAAGAGGAGATGGTGGAGGAGCGTGAGTTAGAGTGGTGTGGAAGAGGAGATGGTGGAGGAGGATGAGTTAGAGTGGTGTGGAAGAGGAGATGGTGGAGGAGGGTGAGTTAGAGTGGTGTGGAGGAGGAGATGGTGGAGGAGCATGAGTTAGAGTGGTGTGGAAGAGGAGATGGTGGAGGAGGATGAGTTAGAGTGGTGGGGGAGAGGAGATGGTGGAGGAGCGTGAGTTAGAGTGGTGTGAAAGAGGAGATGGTGGAGGAGCATGAGTTAGAGTGGTGTGGAAGAGGAGATGGTGAAGGAGCATAAGTTAGAGTGGTGTGGAAGAGGAGATGGTGGAGGAGCATGAGTTAGAGTGGTGTGGAAGAGGAGATGGTGGAGGAGCATGAGTTAGAGTGGTGTGGAAGAGGAGATGGTGGAGGAGGGTGAGTTAGAGTGGTGTGGAGGAGGAGATGGTGGAGGAGCATGAGTTAGAGTGGTGTGGAAGAGGAGATGGTGAAGGAGCATGAGTTAGAGTGGTGTGGAAGAGGAGATGGTGGAGGAGCATGAGTTAGAGTGGTGTGGAAGAGGAGATGGTGGAGGAGCATGAGTTAGAGTGGTGTGGGAGAGGAGATGGTGGAGGAGGGTGAGTTAGAGTGGTGTGAAGGAGGAGATGGTGGAGGAGCATGAGTTAGAGTGGTGTGGAAGAGGAGATGGTGGAGGAGCATGAGTTAGAGTGGTGTGGAAGAGGAGATGGTGGAGGAGTGTGAGTTAGAGTGGTGTGGGAGAGGAGATGGTGGAGGAGGATGAGTTAGAGTGGTGTGGAAAAGGAGATGGTGGAGGAGGATGAGTTAGAGTGGTGTGGGAGAGGAGATGGTGGAGGAGCATGAGTTAGAGTGGTGTGGAAAAGGAGATGGTGGAGGAGGATGAGTTAGAGTGGTGTGGAAGAGGAGATGGTGGAGGAGGGTGAATTACAGTGGTGTGGAGGAGGAGATGGTGGAGGAGCATGAGTTAGAGTGGTGTGGAAGAGGAGATGGTGGAGGAGGGTGAGTAAGAGTGGTGTGGGAGAGGAGATGGTGGAGGAGCGTGAGTTAGAGTGGTGTGGAGGAGGAGATGGTGGAGGGGCGTGAGTTAGGGTGGTGTGGAAGAGGAAATGGTGGAGGAACATGTGTTAGAGTGGTGTGGAAGAGGAGATGGTGGAGGAGGATGAGTTAGAGTGGTGTGGGAGAGGAGATGGTGGAGGAGCGTGAGTTAGAGTGGTGTGGAAGAGGAGATGGTGTAGGAACATGTGTTAGAGTGGTGTGGAAGAGGAGATGGTGGAGGAGTGTGAGTTAGAGTGGTGTGGAAGAGGAGATGGTGGAGGAGCATGAGTTAGAGTGGTGTGGAAGAGGAGATGGTGAAGGAGCATGAGTTAGAGTGGTGTGGAAGAGGAGATGGTGGAGGAGCATGAGTTAGAGTGGTGTGGAAGAGGAGATGGTGGAGGAACATGTGTTAGAGTGGTGTGGAAGAGGAGATGGTGGAGGAGTGTGAGTTAGAGTGGTGTGGAAGAGGAGATGGTGGAGGAGCATGAGTTAGAGTGGTGTGGAAGAGGAGATGGTGAAGGAGCATGAGTTAGAGTGGTGTGGAAGAGGAGATGGTGGAGGAGCATGAGTTAGAGTGGTGTGGAAGAGGAGATGGTGTAGGAACATGTGTTAGAGTGGTGTGGGAGAGGAGATGGTGGAGGAGGATGAGTTAGAGTGGTGTGGAAGAGGAGATGGTGGAGGAGGGTGAGTTACAGTGGTGTGGAGGAGGAGATGGTGGAGGAGCATGAGTTAGAGTGGTGTGGAAGAGGAGATGGTGGAGGAGGATGAGTTAGAGTGGTGTGGAAGAGGAGATGGTGGAGGAGGATGAGTTAGAGTGGTGTGGAAGAGGAGATGGTGGAGGAGGGTGAGTTACAGTGGTGTGGAGGAGGAGATGGTGGAGGAGCATGAGTTAGAGTGGTGTGGAAGAGGAGATGGTGGAGGAGGATGAGTTAGAGTGGTGTGGAGGAGTGTGAGTTAGAGTGGTGTGGGAGAGGAGATGGTGGAGGAGAATGAGTTAGAGTGGTGTGGAAAAGGAGATGGTGGAGGAGGATGAGTTAGAGTGGTGTTGGAGAGGAGATGGTGGAGGAGCGTGAGTTAGAGTGGTGTGGAGGAGGAGATGGTGGAGGGGCGTGAGTTAGGGTGGTGTGGAAGAGGAAATGGTGGAGGAACATGTGTTAGAGTGGTGTGGAAGAGGAGATGGTGGAGGAGCGTGAGTTAGAGTGGTGTGGAAGAGGAGATGGTGTAGGAACATGTGTTAGAGTGGTGTGGAAGAAGAGATGGTGGAGGAGTGTGAGTTAGAGTGGTGTGGGAGAGGAGATGGTGGAGGAGGATGAGTTAGAGTGGTGTGGAAAAGGAGATGGTGGAGGAGGATGAGTTAGAGTGGTGTGGGAGAGGAGATGGTGGAGGAGCATGAGTTAGAGTGGTGTGGAAAAGGAGATGGTGTAGGAGGATGAGTTAGAGTGGTGTGGAAGAGGAGATGGTGGAGGAGGGTGAGTTAGAGTGGTGTGGAGGAGGAGATGGTGGAGGAGCATGAGTTAGAGTGGTGTGGAAGAGGAGATGGTGGAGGAGGGTGAGTTAGAGTGGTGTGGGAGAGGAGATGGTGGAGGAGCGTGAGTTAGAGTGGTGTGGAAGAGGAGATAGTGGAGGAGCGTGAGTTAGAGTGGTGTGGAGGAGGAGATGGTGGAGGAACATGTGTTAGAGTGGTGTGGAAGAGGAGATGGTGGAGGAGCATGAGTTAGAGTGGTGTGGGAGAGGAGATGGTGGAGGAGCGTGAGTTAGAGTGGTGTGGAAGAGGAGATGGTGTAGGAACATGTGTTAGAGTGGTGTGGAAGAGGAGATGGTGGAGGAGTGTGAGTTAGAGTGGTGTGGAAGAGGAGATGGTGGAGGAGCATGAGTTAGAGTGGTGTGGAAGAGGAGATGGTGAAGGAGCATGAGTTAGCGTGGTGTGGAAGAGGAGATGGTGGAGGAGCATGAGTTAGAGTGGTGTGGAGGAGGAGATCGTGGAGGGGCGTGAGTTAGGGTGGTGTGGAAGAGGAGATGGTGGAGGAGCGTGAGTTAGAGTGGTGTGGAGGAGGGGATCGTGGAGGGGCGTGAGTTAGGGTGGTGTGGAAGAGGAAATGGTGGAGGAACATGTGTTAGAGTGGTGTGGAAGAGGAGATGGTGGAGGAGGATGAGTTAGAGTGGTGTGGGAGAGGAGATGGTGGAGGAGCGTGAGTTAGAGTGGTGTGGAAGAGGAGATCGTGTAGGAACATGTGTTAGAGTGGTGTGGAAGAGGAGATGGTGGAGGAGTGTGAGTTAGAGTGGTGTGGAAGAGGAGATGGTGGAGGAGCATGAGTTAGAGTGGTGTGGAAGAGGAGATGGTGAAGGAGCATGAGTTAGAGTGGTGTGGAAGAGGAGATGGTGGAGGAGCATGAGTTAGAGTGGTGTGGAAGAGGAGATGGTGGAGGAACATGTGTTAGAGTGGTGTGGAAGAGGAGATGGTGGAGGAGTGTGAGTTAGAGTGGTGTGGAAGAGGAGATGGTGGAGGAGCATGAGTTAGAGTGGTGTGGAAGAGGAGATGGTGAAGGAGCATGAGTTAGAGTGGTGTGGAAGAGGAGATGGTGGAGGCGCATGAGTTAGAGTGGTGTGGAAGAGGAGATGGTGTAGGAACATGTGTTAGAGTGGTGTGGGAGAGGAGATGGTGGAGGAGGATGAGTTAGAGTGGTGTGGAAGAGGAGATGGTGGAGGAGGGTGAGTTAGAGTGGTGTGGAGGAGGAGATGGTGGAGGAGCATGAGTTAGAGTGGTGTGGAAGAGGAGATGGTGGAGGAGGATGAGTTAGAGTGGTTTGGAAGAGGAGATGGTGGAGGAGGATGAGTTAGAGTGGTGTGGAAGAGGAGATGGTGGAGGAGCATGAGTTAGAGTGTTGTGGAAGAGGAGATGGTGAAGGAGCATGAGTTAGAGTGGTGTGGAAGAGGAGATGGTGGAGGAGCATGAGTTAGAGTGGTGTGGGAGAGGAGATGGTGGAGGAGGATGAGTTAGAGTGGTGTGGAAGAGGAGATGGTGGAGAAGGGTGAGTTACAGTGGTGTGGAGGAGGAGATGGTGGAGGAGCATGAGTTAGAGTGGTGTGGAAGAGGAGATGGTGGAGGAGGATGAGTTAGAGTGGTGTGGAGGAGTGTGAGTTAGAGTGGTGTGGGAGAGGAGATGGTGGAGGAGAATGAGTTAGAGTGGTGTGGAAAAGGAGATGGTGGAGGAGGATGAGTTAGTGTGGTGTGGGAGAGGAGATGGTGGAGGAGGATGAATTAGAGTGGTGTGGAGGAGGAGATCGTGGAGGGGCGTGAGTTAGGGTGGTGTGGAAGAGGAAATGGTGGAGGAACATATGTTAGAGTGGTGTGGAAGAGGAGATGGTTGAGGAGGATGAGTTAGAGTGGTGTGGGAGAGGAGATGGTGGAGGAGCATGAGTTAGAGTGGTGTGGAAGAGGAGATGGTGTAGGAACATGTGCTAGAGTGGTGTGGAAGAGGAGATGGTGGAGGAGTGTGAGTTAGAGTGGTGTGGAAGAGGAGATGGTGGAGGAGCATGAGTTAGAGTGGTGTGGAAGAGGAGATGGTGAAGGAGCATGAGTTAGAGTGGTGTGGAAGAGGAGATGGTGGAGGAGCATGAGTTAGAGTGGTGTGGAAGAGGAGATGGTGTAGGAACATGTGTTAGAGTGGTGTGGAAGAGGAGATGGTGGAGGAGGTTGAGTTAGAGTGGTGTGGAAGGGGAGATGGTGGAGGAGGATGAGTTAGAGTGGTGTGGAAGAGGAGATGGTGGAGGAGGATGAGTTAGAGTGGTGTGGGAGAGGAGATGGTGGAGGAGCATGAGTTAGAGTGGTTTGGAAGAGGAGATGGTGGAGGAGGATGAGTTAGAGTGGTGTGGAAGAGGAGATGGTGGAGGAGGGTGAGTTAGAGTGGTGTGGAGGAGGAGATGGTGGAGGAGGATGAGTTAGAGTGGTGTGGAAGGGGAGATGGTGGAGGAGGATGAGTTAGAGTGGTGTGGAAGAAGAGATGGTGGAGGAGGGTGAGTTAGAGTGGTGTGGAAGAGGAGATGGTGTAGGAACATGTGCTAGAGTGGTGTGGAAGAGGAGATGGTGGAGGAGTGTGAGTTAGAGTGGTGTGGAAGAGGAGATGGTGGAGGAGCATGAGTTAGAGTGGTGTGGAAGAGGAGATGGTGAAGGAGCATGAGTTAGAGTGGTGTGGAAGAGGAGATGGTGGAGGAGCATGAGTTAGAGTGGTGTGGAAGAGGAGATGGTGTAGGAACATGTGTTAGAGTGGTGTGGAAGAGGAGATGGTGAAGGAGGATGAGTTAGAGTGGTGTGGAAGAGGAGATGGTGTAGGAACATGTGTTAGAGTGGTGTGGAAGAGGAGATGGTGGAGGAGGATGAGTTAGAGTGGTGTGGGAGAGGAGATGGTGGAGGAGCATGAGTTAGAGTGGTTTGGAAGAGGAGATAGTGGAGGAGGATGAGTTAGAGTGGTGTGGAAGAGGAGATGGTGGAGGAGGGTGAGTTAGAGTGGTGTGGAGGAGGAGATGGTGGAGGAGGATGAGTTAGAGTGGTGTGGAAAGGGAGATGGTGGAGGAGGATGAGTTAGAGTGGTGTGGAAGAAGAGATGGTGGAGGAGGGTGAGTTAGAGTGGTGTGGAAGAGGAGATGGTGGAGGAGGATGAGTTAGAGTGGTGTGGAAGAGGAGATGGTGGAGGAGGATGAGTTAGAGTGGTGTGGAAGAGGGGATGGTGGAGGAGGGTGAGTTACAGTGGTGTGGAGGAGGAGATGGTGGAGGAGCATGAGTTAGAGTGGTGTGGAAGAGGAGATGGTGGAGGAGGATGAGTTAGAGTGGTGTGGAGGAGTGTGAGTTAGAGTGGTGTGGGAGAGGAGATGGTGGAGGAGAATGAGTTAGAGTGGTGTGGAAAAGGAGATGGTGGAGGAGGATGAGTTAGAGTTGTGTTGGAGAGGAGATGGTGGAGGAGCGTGAGTTAGAGTGGTGTGGAGGAGGAGATGGTGGAGGGGCGTGAGTTAGGGTGGTGTGGAAGAGGAAATGGTGGAGGAACATGTGTTAGAGTGGTGTGGAAGAGGAGATGGTGGAGGAGCGTGAGTTAGAGTGGTGTGGAAGAGGAGATGGTGTAGGAACATGTGTTAGAGTGGTGTGGAAGAGGAGATGGTGGAGGAGTGTGAGTTAGAGTGGTGTGGAAGAGGAGATGGTGGAGGAGCATGAATTAGAGTGGTGTGGAAGAGGAGATGGTGAAGGAGCATGAGTTAGAGTGGTGTGGGAGAGGAGATGGTGGAGGAGCATGAGTTAGAGTCGTGTGGAAGAGGAGATGTTGGAGGAGCATGAGTTAGAGTGGTGTGGAAGAAGAGATGGTGTAGGAACATGTGTTAGAGTGGTGTGGAAGAGGAGATGGTGGAGGAGGATGAGTTAGATTGGTGTGGAAGAGGAGATGGTGGAGCATGAGTTAGAATGGTGTGGGAGAGGAGATGGTGGAGGAACTTGAGTTAGAGTGGTGTGGAAGAGGAGATGGTGGAGGAACTTGAGTTAGAGTGGTGTGGGAGAGGAGATGGTGGTGGAGGAAAGAAAGGAAAACTGACAGTGGGGTATGACATGATGAGGTCAGCCTCCTAACAGAACATGGGGTCTCCCACTACAGTCATTTGGTAAACATGGCATCAGATAGAGGTTTTGGATGTGGCCTCAAGTTTGTCCTCCTCAGTAAGACCAATAAGAAGTTCCAGAAGGACAAGGCACTGTCCTGTTGCAAGTATGGATGCTTGCGCACATAAAGCTCACCTGGTCTCTACTCAACCTGTATAAAGAACATCTCTTAGGATCCACTAAGACCCTGAACATCCAGCGGAGCCCTCAGTAGAGTACATGTTGCCCATGAAAACTTTCCAGCTTATCAAGGATAGAATCCACAGTGTGTCGTTTGGTGAAGGTCAACTCAGGTTAGGATAATGGCAGATGGATGACTTTTCCTCATCATCCACAATTTCCACAGCCCTGATTTAAACTATTTTGAAGATAGTCTGACAACTGGAAGAAGAAGCAGACTCAAAGGCTGAGATCTCAGGGAAAACATATCTATAGATAAAGGCCTGCTGCTCCATAGACACATCTTGGGACACGGCATCCTATTCCTTCTCCCTAACAAGGATCAAGATACCCAGAGCAAAGCTTAGATTAGCTTCCTTGGGTCTCTGGTAATCTGTAGAGTTGTTGGTTCCCTAATGACTCTTGTGGCTGAGCAGAGCTTTGGCTGGTGGGCGAGTGCTGTGAGGCACATAGCAAGCAGGGCCATTTCCTTCTTGGGACTATTACAACTAACAGAAGTGATCCCACAGCATAAGCACCTGAGAAGCAGATGTGATGCTCCATAGATCTAAGCAGATCAGGGGAGGATGCTTCAGCCTTAACACAGGGAGAGGATACAGTATAGAGAAGAAGAGATGGTGCCCCTTTTTATCATCAGGTTTCTGCCTCTCTCTCCATCCATTGCTTCTGATTTTCTGTGCTTGTTCCATTCTAAGACACAGTGTCTTGATGTGGTGGGGAAAGGAGCATTCAGAATGTTTTTGTTGGTGGTCCTCTTAGAACAAAAGACTCTCTTAATATCCATGTTAATTCTTCTAAAAACAGAATTTGGGGGCACTCTATATAAATACACAGCAATGTGATAACCAAGAACTGGACATTGGCACAATTCTCCATTCTTTGGAGACCCTATAGTTTACATGTTTTAGTGTCCTGTGCACGCAAACCCACAACATACATTGATTTGTGTGACCACCGGTATAGCGAATATCTATCCCCACAGAGCCCCAGTGCTACCTTTCACATCCACAGGCCCCTGCCTCCTCCTGAGCTCTCCTCTCAGTAGCCACCGTTCTTCCATCCTCCATTCCTGACATATCAAAAATGCTGCATAATAAGAATGATGCACCATGAAGCCTCCATGGACTGACATGGGTTTTTTGCACTCAGCATAACTTCCTTGGAACTCAGCCTAGTGGTTAAACATGTTGATACCTTGTTCCTTATTTGTTTAGATTGCTGAATGGGAATTCACAGTGCTGATGACAGTATGGATGGTCCACAGTCTGTTGAACTATTTGCCTATGGAGACCATTTGAATTGTTTCCAATTAGGAGCTTTATAAATGAAACTGTTACGAACATTTTTTTTTCAAGACAGGGTTTCTCTGTGTAGTTTTGGTGCCTGTCCTGGATCTCGCTTTGTAGGCCAGGCTGGCCTTGAACTCATAGAGATCTGCCTGGCTCTGCCTCCCGAGTGCTGGGATTAAAGGCATGTGCCACCACCGCCCAGCTCTGTTATGAACATTCTTATACAGGATTTTGTGTGAGCATCAATCTATGCCTCTCTGGGGAAAAAAATGGGACACTTGTGATTTTGTAGGAAATTGTCACCCCCTTTTTGAGAGCATGTCATTCTATTTTGCCACGAGCAATGACCAATGTTCCTTGGCCCTCCACACCCTCAACAGCATTTAGTGTTATCACTATCTTGTATTTTGACCATAACAATAGATGTGTAGCATCATCTCATTGAGATCTAATTTGCATTTCCCAATGACTAATGATGTTGAATAACTTCTCACAAACCTTTGCAAGGAAATTAATCTTGAGATCATTTTCCCACCTAATAGATGGAGGGTTAAAAACTAGGATAGTAATACTTACTGTAGAGAGCTGATGGGTGAGTTCTAGAAAAGAACACACTGTATGACTCTCCAAGAAACACTAGGAGTGGGGAAAGCACTGACTATGCCAACACACGGGCCTACATTCAAATCCTCAGAACCCACAGAAGAGCCAGGTGCATTGCCTAGAACTGCAGCGCTGGGGAGCAAGGATACAAGGCTCCCTGGGGCTTGGGAGCAAGCCAGCCTATCAGAACAGTGAGCTTTGGGTTCAGAGAGAGCCAAAGGACCTTGCCTCAAAAAACTCTCTAAGATGGAGAGAGGTTAAGGAAAGACATGCTGATGTCACCCTTTGGCTTGCACATGCACCCACGCAGACGGGCAGAGGGGAGTGAAGAGGTATGAAGTGTAACTAGTTTGGGCATGGTGGGCACACTTATCATTCCAGCATTAACAATAGGATCATGAATACTACGGGGAGGGGTTCCTATAAGAAACATTGCTAGTCCTGTAGAGAAAGGTAAAAAAAGAAAAGGTGCAAAATCTAACAGAACCCCACCCCACTACTGCTGAGAATCCTCTCCCTATACCTCACTGTATTCTCATTATACTATAGGAAGAATATCATTACTTAATATTACAGGGTCTCCACAAAGATGAGACAGGTAAAGACTTGGGAGGAATTAACACAGGTGAGTGCTCCGTTCTCTATTCCCTGGTATTTAGTCTATCAGAGGCTCCAACTAATCCTTGTTCTCTGTATTATTATTTTCAAAATACCTGACAGAAGCAGCTTCCGCAAGGAAGCACTTACTTTGGCTCACATTGCAGGGGATGCAGCCCACCATGCCCAAGTGGGTGTGGCACTGGGTGGTTGATAGGCACTTGCTGCACAGCTTGCTCATACCTTTGCAAATCAGGAAATAGTGAACTCAGACCAGAAGTGGGTCAGGCTATCACTACTTCTGGCAGCCATGCCTCTCATCTCAAAGGTTCCATCCACAACCTCTCAAAACACCACGAGCTGGGGACCAAGTATTCAAACACACAGCCACTTTCATACCCAAACTATAACTGCCCAGCTGATATTTCCTGTCTCTCCAGCCATCAACCTCCAGTCACCAGAGCCTCTGCTGGGACAGAGCGTGGAACCCCAGAGATGACTGTTCCTTCAAGGATCATTGTTCCATCAGGGTGCCCCACTGTTTCCAGAGAAGAAACAAAGGGCTTGGCTGTGGATCAGGGTGAGATCACATTTATCTGAGAAGCTTCCAAATGAAAACTAGCATTTGTACTTATTGCATTTCACCTCCAAATTTGATTACATTCCTCTCCCGCTGTAAATCTGCCTTCCTTTCTGCCAGCTTATTATTAAAGCCAGGATGGAACTGGTGGAGTGATACGTAAAATTTCCATCTTGGCTTTGACATTCCAGGAAGTTACGAACCAATTACAGCTGCTGAGCCTGGGGCCCTGATGAATCACAGAGCACAGAAAGGGATGGAAGAGGCCAGGACCTGGAGGGAGGGGGACAGTGAGTTAGGAAACACCGGCCAATTAAATAAGACCATCCATTTTAATCTGTGTGTCTTGCTTTATATTCTCTGTAAACAGAAATGTGAATGGGTCTTGTACATTTATGTGAGTGTGGTGTGTGTGGGGGGGGGTCTTGAAGACAATGCAGACCTTTAAAATGGTTTCACAATCTGAAAATTCTGAAATTTGAAATGTCCCAGGAAAGAAACAAACAATATGATGACCTGACTGAGTGTCAGCAGTTCTCATGTAGATATCAACAAAAAGCCACTGACACATACTTTGGGGTTTGTGGGTCTAATGATACCAGTTCCAGCTCTGGGAACAGACTGACACCTCTGTGGTTGAGCTATGGCATCACCCTTCAGGAAGGGCCTGAGCTTGACCAAAGTGCAAGAAACTTTGTCGTGCCTCCACTCCCTCATCAGGCAACAAGCACAACAGCCTGTTTGTGTGACTAAAGACTGAAACACATAATTGTGGTGGTATTGTGTTCCCCAAAATATTATGTACCCTAATAAACTTATCTGGGGTCAGAGAACAGAAAAGCCACTAGATACTTAGGATAGGCAGTGGTAGCACACGCCTTTAATCCTAGCATTCCAGAGGCAGAAATCCATGTGTTCAAGGATACAGCCAAGCATGGTGACTCACGCCTTTAATCTCAGAAATCGAGGCTTTAATTCCAGGGAGTGATGGTAGAAAGCAGAAAGGTATATAAGGCGTGAGAACCAGAAACTAGAAGCATTTGGCTGCTTAAGCATTTGGCTGGTTAAGCTTTCAGGCTTTCGAGCAGCAGTTCAGCTGAGTTTCATTCTGGATGAGGACTCAAAGGCTTCCAGTCTGAGGAAACAGGATCAGCTGAGGAACTGGCAAGGTGAGGTAGCTGTGGCCCATTCTGTCTCTCTGATCATCCAGTGTTTGCCCCAATACCTGGCTCAGGTTTGATTTTATTAATAAGAACTTTTAAGATCATGCTACACATAATGTCATCAAGATGGCAAGCACGGGGCCCAGCCAGGTGTTCAATGGTGTTTGGACAGGGACCCCAGTTGGATAGATGGCCCCAGATACCTAGTTCAAATAGATTCAAATTAATCATGCCTGCCTTCCCGAAGAGGGCTTAGCTTCCAAGACAGTCAGTTGAATTGGACTTTCTCTGATGAGCTTGCTTGTGTTCCTCTCCTGTGGGCAAACGCGCAAAGGAATTCAGTACCATGGACAGCAAAGGGCCGCCAGCCCGGTTACTGACATGTAGCCCCTTCTCTGACCACCTGCAGCACCTGCTTTTCAGCTCATGGTTCAAAGACATTCTGCAAGCTGTAAATTTGATTTAGTGCCAGGCCACAGTCCTATAGCTCTGGCTCTCATCATAGAGGTCCTTTAATTCCAAGTTCTTATTTCATGTCTCCAGTTGGGGGCAGGACTTCCTCTAGAAGAAATTCCTAATCTCCTTTGCAGTCTGCTCTGTCTGTAGGCGAGATGCTGGGATGGGAAGAGTGAGGTGGTAGTGCCATGGATGGAGAACTGAGGTAAGTTCTGAGAGCAGCCATGTTGGGTGAGGCAAAGAGACAAGTGGGAGCGTGCCTAACACAGTCAACGGCCAGGAAAGTCAAGACCAGAAAGAAGCAATGTGCAATGGGTGAATCAGTGTGGTTCAAGAACAAAACCATGAGCAGTAAGTGGACACAGCACATCCTTCCTGGGACAAGAGACATTCAGGAGAAGATATGCCATTTTAAAGGATCTGAGCCAACCCACCAACATGCTCATCTAGGAAGCAAGAGCAAGAAACAGAACAAGGCTCAGATTAGTGGGTGAGGAGGAGTGTGGCAAACAGGTAAACATTTGTTTACCTTTCCCCTCCATCCATCAATCTCACCTAGGATATGAGGAGTAGAATTCTAGCAAAAGTAGTTCTGATTATGAGCACCATGGGGGTTCCCAAGTGAGAGGAAAGCCTCAGGGTGTTCTCTCATTCCATTCTTACATTTCTCACACTACAACAATGGCTGGGAGGACAGGACAAAACTGTATGTGCCTAGGGGAGAGATCTCTAATGAGTCACGGGATGTACCTGGGAGAGTCTCAGAAGATGTGCTAGCTGGTTGGGGGGAGGGGGAGTCCAGGTCTTGGCCTTCAATCCAAAAAAGACAGAAAGCAATAGCCAGGCACAGCATACCTCTGCTTGGCAGCAATCAACACCTGCTAATTCATTTGCAACGTTTGACTCCTAGGAACACCTGCTCCTCTGGTCCCTGTGCATCTGATGTTGTCCTTGAAACCAGAATACCAGCTTCCCAGGGAGGAGAGAGCAACAAAAGCAGCTGTCAGAAGTCCCAACCGACCCTCCCTCCCCCTCCCAGCTATGCACCTTTGCTGGAGAGGGCCAATGCACAGGCTGCTTCCTTCCTCCTTCCCCCCACACCTGAGGTTCTATGTGGCCTGTGTTCTGAGAGATCAGATTGGGGCTTCAGGCCAGAGGAAGGAATCGCTGCTTGATTCTCTGATTCTTTACACTCCTGCTTCTAAATCTAGACTAAGTCATATCGGGAAAGGTTTCCTAATTGTCCCTATATCTCTGTTTCTCAAAACATGGCCTCGGGGGAGCAGCCCCTGGGATCTTCCTTGAAATGCCAGCTCTTAGGCTCCATCCCAAGCCTACTGAAACTGGGCTGGAGTTAGGAGCCAGTCTCTGAACAAACCCTCATGGACTGAAGCTCCATGAAAAATCCATATCTGTCTGACAGAGTCTCCAGACTGATCAATTGATTAGAACTTAGCGGGTATGAAGACTGGGGAGATGGCTCAGGAAAGTGCTTACCACGCAGGCATGAGGCCCTGAGTTCACTACCCAGAACCCACATTAGAGGTCAGATGTGCTGGGGTGCACTTGTAATCCAGGTGCTGGGGAGGCATACGCAGGAAAATCCCTGGAACTCACTGCCAACCAGCCTAGTCTAATTGATGAGCCCCGATGTCTAATGAGAGCCTCTCTCAAACAAATCAAATCAAATCAAGTGGTCTGCTCCTGAGGACTGACAGCAAGGCTGACCTCTGGCACCCACACCCACACGTGCACATAAGAACTTAGTAATTATGGAAAGTCTGGATGTTGCAGGTCAAGAGACAAAATTATCTTGGGCTATCTTTAATTCTCTGAAGTGCCACTTATCAACCATGTTTTCTCAGAAAGTTTTGAGAATTTCATGCAATGTATTTTGATCATAGTCACCCCTCCCCCAACTCCTCCAAAATCCACCAATCCCCTCTTCTAACAACCTAACTTTATGTCTTCTTTTTCTTATTTTTTAAGACTCAAGTCCAATATGTGCTACCTACATACCGTCTGATATGTGGCCATCCGCTGGAATGTGGTTGACCTACCAGTGGCCATTGAAGAAAACGGGCTTTCTCCCTCCCAGCAACTATCAAATACCAATAGATCCTCAGGTAGGGGGTGGGACTCTAGGCTGGAGCTTGCTCAAGTTTTGTATATACTGCCACAACCACCTTGAGTTCACATGTATGGCACTGTTTGGTCTGGAACAGACTGTTTCAGAGCTTCTGGGTCTTAAATTCTTCAGAAATGATCCCTAAACCTTGGCGGAAGTAGAGAAGGTGGAGAGGGTGGGGAGTAGGGAGGATGGAAGGATAATACAAGTGTCTCTACCTTGGCAGAGAGGGGGTGGTGACACAAGTGTCCTATTTAGGCTGAGCACTCCACAGTCTCTCATTCTCTGTACCTTTTGCCAACTGTGACTCTCTGTGTTAATCACTGTATTGTAAAAAGACACTTCCCCAATGAGGGTATAGAGATGGGTAGAATGATAAGTAGTTAGGATTTGGTTTAGTACTAAGCCCATTAGTAGTCAGGGTTCTCTAAAGGAACAGAACTGATAGAATGGATAGATAGATAGATAGATAGATGAATAGATGATAGATAGATAGATGGGGATTTATTATATTGACTTACAGTTTGTGGTCCAACAATGGCCATCTCACATTATAAAAGCCAAGAATCCAGTTGTTGTTCAGTCTATGAAACTAGATATCCCAGCAGTCTCCATCTGATACTGGAGGCCTTGAGAATTCTTAAAGAGCTGCTGGTCTTCAGCTTATGCTGGAATCCTGAGGAAGTTGGTTCTAATATTGGTGAAGGAATACAGCAGCAATGAACATGATAAACAGGCATCTCTGTATGATGTAGAGTCCTTTGGGTATATGCCCAAGAGTGATATAACTAGATCACATGGTGGGTCTTTCTAGTTTTTGAGGAACCGTCACACTGATTTCCATAGTGGCTGCACCAGTCTGCAATCCACTAACAGTTAATAAGTGTTCCACTTTCCCCACACCCACACCAGCATTTGCTGTCATTTGGGTTTGCTCTTGTTTATCTTAGCCATTTTGAGTGGGGTAAGATGAAATCTCAAATTAGTCTTATTTGCATTTCCCTGATGGCCAAGGATGTTGAACAGTTTAATAGTGTTGCTCAGCCATTTGTATTGCACCTTTTGAGAACTCCCTGTTTAGTTCCATGCCCCAGTTTTTAACTGTGTTCTTTGTTTTCTTGATGTTTAGTTTTCCTTTTGGCTCTCAGGTAAAAACCTTTTCAAGGTATTCATTTAACAAACCTCTAGCTTCCACCAAGCCCAAAGTAAGAATGTCTTCAGATGGTATCTGAGACCCATACAGAAATCTCTCTGCTTAGCTGTGACTTGCCTGTCTGATGTCCCAACCAAGGGTTTCTGGCAAATGCATTGATGTATAACTTTATTTTCTTCTGTGACTAAGGAAACTGCATGTAATCTCCCTCAGCAGAACGGGTCATGAGGGCAAATTAAATCCATTTCCTGGGCCGTGGTCACTCATATGTGGCTCAAAATAAACTCTCTTCCTCCCTTTAGAGCAAGCACTGTGTCTGCAAGGACATCCTCTCCAGGTGATTTGGAAGCACACTACAATGTGAGAACATCTTCCTACAGGAGCAACAGAAAAAGGAGAGCTAGACCACCACTCCGATTGGTCACCCTGACTGATGGTCTCCACTTTAGAGCAGTGGTTCTCAACCTTCCTAATGCTGTGACCCCTTAATACAGTTCCTCATGTTGTGGTGACCCCCAACCATAAGATTATTTTCATTGTTACTTCATAACTGTAATTTTGCTACTGTTATTAATTGTAATGTAAATATCTGATATGCAGATGGTCTTAGGTGACCCCTATAAAAGGGTTGTTCACACCTCCCCCAAAGGGTCACAACCCACAGGTTGAGAACCACTGCCCTAGAAGTTTGACCCTAGCTGGTAGTCTCGTAGATTAGGTCCATATTTTTTCCCTACAACAAAGAATGTATATTTGAACAATCTTTCACGTGCATCTTCATCGACCCACACAAGGATTTCTCCATAACACATTCTTAGAAATAGAAATGCTAGAGTGGATAACGTACACAGTGAGATGTTAATATGCATGCAAAATGGACTTGCTGAAGGGGCGCATCAACTGGCATTCCCAGCCTAGGAGATGAAGAGCTGTGCCCCACCTGCCAGCCTCTCCAGCATAAACTAAGTATTCTCAGGGTTCTCATTTGCTCTTCCAATCTGAAAGGTGGAGATGATGCTGTGTGTTGATTTGCATTTCTTTCAGCGGGACCCTGAGCACCTTTTCTTATGGAGATCAGCTGTTTCATTACTGCTTTCTGGTTATCTCTGTTTGCAACAATCGGGATGCCTGACTGTAATTCTGAAAAGAGAGAAAGGGGGAGAAGACACTAGGCCCCCTCTCTCCTGTGAAACACAGTCATTCTAAGGACACAGAAGTTTGGAGATCACATGTAGGGTGAGAGGTTTGCACAGAGAAATGACATTCCAGAGCAGGGGACATAGAGTGCTACAACTGCGGAAGTCCCGGACAAATCCTGGTGAGGTGTCACTGCGTTGAATGATTTGCTCAGGGCACAAAACAAGACCAACTTCTTGTTGGGGCTCCCAAACCACTGATCCCCAGCCCAGACTTCCCTCTTTGGTTCAGGAACCTGTCCTACAAACACAGAGATATTAGGTTTGAGTAGCTGCTGCCTCCGTCTGTCTCTCCCAACTAGATAAGCTCCGCTGGGCTGTGGTGGTGCACGCCTTTAATCCCAGGACTTGGGAGGCAGAGCCAGGTGGATCTCTGTGAGTTCGAGGCCAGCCTGAGCTACAGAGTGAGTTCCAGGAAAGGTACAAAGCTACACAGAGAAACCCTGTCTCAGAAAAAAAAGAAGCTTCTTTGCTTGTGGCCTTCAGCACACAGCCTTATCACTGATCCTGGCAGAGGTGGTACCTAGATTTGGACCAAATATGTCACCACAGGGTTGAGGAGGGAGCAGAGCCAACACTACAGCAGCCACAGGTGCCTAATGCACAGGAAATGGAAAGTTATCCAACAATAAACCTTTACACACAAACCCAACATACCCACACATTCATACGCCTCAGACTAAATGTACTAGTGTCCACTCACCCCATGACAATGGCTTTTCCAGTGTAATCTACTTTCAGCTACCATGGATTTTGGATTGGGCAGACTAAACTCTAATCACCCTGTCTCATTACCTTTGAGCCTTATTACATCGGAAAATAGATCTTCCTAACCAGTGTTTTTCCTGACCTGTGTGTGTGTGTGTGTGTGAATGCATGTGAGTATACAGGTACACACACCATATTGAAGCCAGAGGAGAATGTTGGATATCTTCTTCTATCACTCTTATTCCCACTGAACTGGAAGGTGCCTGGTTGGCCTAGGCTGTCTGGCCAGCAAGCACCCAGGATCCATCTCCACCATAGACTGCTGGGGTTACAGTCACTTTCAGTCATGCCTGGCTTTTCTACGTTGGTTCTAGGGAGTTGAGCTCGGTTCTCATGGTTGCACAGTGAGTACTCTCGCCCACTGAACCGTCTCCCTGATCCCATTCTCATCTCATAAATGGAGCCAATTCCACAGCCAGTTGGGACCTGTCAAGAACATAACAAAGGACAACAAAGAGGGTTGGTCATCCTTTCTCTCATGAGGGTAAGAGCCAGAACCTGGACAGAATGCCACAATTGCCACAAGATACAGAATTCCATCCACTTCCGGGCTGTGAACCATCACCATGACATCCAGTGGGAGCTAAATACACTACATGCTCTCTCCCTCAAGCCCCTAGCCCTAGCCCAAGGCTGAGTGTACTGAAACAGAATCCCATGTTCTGTGTGATAGTGGCTGTGTCTACCTACATTGTGCAAATTCACACAAAGACACTGTAGTGGCTGGATGTAAGTCCTGGTGTTACTGTGGCCCTTCTGGTCTCTCCTGTCCCTTAGGACATAGAGACCAAGGACTTTCCATGGGCTTACTTCAACAGGGCATCTGAAGGGCAGACCTTTTACTCTATGAATCATAAATCACTTGCAAAATTCAAAGCTGCTTCCTGATGGTGTGGGGTCTCTGTGAGTCAGGACACAAGGCAGATAGACTTCCAATGAAGAAAGTGCTTGACCATCACTGTGGATTCAGGAGCACCCAGATGGTGTTATTCACAAGGCCAGTTTCTGCCCCCCAAACTGAAATGCCTTCACCCTGCTTTGGCCTTCTGCCTTTAGAGATCACCAGAGTTCAGCTGTGGAGTACTCAGGGAGGTCTCCAGTCTAGGCACCAATCTTCTCTCAGCCTAACTGAGAGAAGAATGCCAAGTGCCCGCTTTACTCCCAACCCTACAAATATCCAACCCAATGGAGAGCCCATCTACTATATTCTGAGATGATTTAAATTTATTTAAATTAAAAAAACAATTCTGCAGCCATGAAGCTGCAGAGAGAAATGAGGTGTGAATGACTCCGTAGAACAGGCGAAAGCCATGGCTCAGGAAAGAAAGAAATAAAGAAGGGGACTTGAAGTCTGGACACTCAGTCGGCTGGATAAGCACTTGACAGGCAAGGACCAGAAGCGAGGTCTCCAAGACCATGTGACCAGCATGGATGGTTCTTATTTGTATTTTCTGTGTTGAACTGAATGAGTGATTCTGGAGGGAGAAGAGTTGCTAGCAATTAAACTGCACTATGCTGATACAGAGCTCTGTGATAGGTCGGTGAGATGTCTCTGAGGGAGGCACACTTACCAATAAGGCTGATGACCTGAGTTCAGTCCTTGGGACCCACATGGTGGAAGGAGATAACTGACTCCTACAAGTTGTTTTCTGACTGCCATACATATCACACACACACACACACACACACACACACACACACACACACACACCAGTGACTGTTCACCCAACGAGACTGTGGAGTAATTCTGCAGCTCTTACAGTATGGACTGTTCCTCTCAGAAAGGTATCAGCCCTGATAGCCCTGTGAGTCCCTTTAACCTGCTCACAGTGCCACAAATATAGCTCTGCCCTACCCCACCCCAAAATGTAAAGGTCGTATGGGCTCCTGGGGCCCCAGGTTGGCCATTCTGCAAGCTGGTATGTAGGATCTTTCCTAGGCCAAGTGATCCCGGGATGATTCACCTGCCTCTGTCCTCTGGAAATCTCACTTGCTTTGTTTCCTGAAGCAGATCACAAACACAGGGGGAACCAAGAGCCAGACTGCAGATATCAGCAGAGGCAGTTAGTGTGGGATTCCAGTGTGGAGAGACCCAAGGCTTGAATTCCAAGGAGGCAGAAGATATTGTGGTCCTAGATGAAAAGAGAAGATGGGGAGCTTGGGGGCAATGTTGAGTCTGTAAGAATAAGGACCTGATTCAGATATCCCAGCACCCACATAAAAAGCCAGGGGTGGATGCTCACACTTGTAACCAAAGTGAGCAGATCATTGGAGAACTCTGACTGGCCAGCCTAGAAGTGATGTACTGAAGTGGAAGATGTGGTGACAAAAATGAGGTAGAGAGAGACTGAGGAAGATGTCAGATATCAACCTCTGACCTTCATATATGAACATACACGAGAGAGAGAAAGAGACAGAGACAGAGAGACAGAGACAGAGACAGAGACAGAGAGTTTTAACATGAACTCCCCCTATTAAAATGCCGTCAGAATTGTTTTTGAATTGTTGCTATGTGCAAAAATTGGTGTGTGGGGTTTTCTATCCACAGCAATGTTTCTGATGGGAATTTTTCTGCATGTGACAGCTGTCTCAAGTTGTAGCCACCCATCCCATGGCCACTGTCTTAGTTTGCTTTCTTTTCCTGGGATAAACACCGTGACCAAAAGTAACTTGGGGAGGAAAGTGTTTATTTGGCTTACATGTCCTGATTACAGTCCATCATGAATAAAAGTCAGGGCAGGAACTCAAGGCGGGTACTCGGGGGCAGGAACTGAAGCAGAGACCCTGGAGGAAGACTGCTTACTGCCTTGCTCTCCATGGCTTGCTCAGTTTGCTTTCACTTATACCACCTAGGACCACTTGCCTAAGAGTGGCACTGCCCACAGTGGACTGGGCCCTCTCACATCAATCATTATTTAAGAAAACGCCCTCACTGACTTGATGAAGGCCCATCATTATTTGTCAAGACATTGGCCTGGGAACCAAATTGATCCAATTCCTGACCAGCCTTGGGCAACCATGGCTTCACCTTCGCTCACGGCTCCTTTGACTGTTCTATGCCCCATACAACACCCTAGACTGGTCAGGAGCAGTTTTGTCCAGAACTTACAGTTGTCTGCCAATCCTCTCTCTCTCTCTCTCTCCACACACACACACACACACACACACACACACACACACACACACACACACACGGAACAAAAGCACTGTGTGAGTTAGGACAATAGCTCTGCCTGTAAGAGACCCAGCATCAGGGGATATTTAAAAGTAAGGTATTCCTTTCTCTGTCATGAAAGGCTAGCTGGTGGCTGTGTGACTATTGAAATGTCAGCCTCCTTCTGTCTTGCTCCTCCTGCCTTGCTGGGTGGCTCCAATTCTGTGACCCCAGGTGGCTGCTCCAGATAACAGCATCGTGTCTGCCCCATGGACAGTAGAAAGGGTGAAAGTGGGACAGGAACCCTGCTTTACCTGTGGAGTCACAACTCAGAAGGCACACACATTGCTGCTCCCCATAGCCCACGGGCTAGACCTAGATTCGTGGCCACACCTGGATAGCAGCAAGGTTGTTTATGGCAGTTAGAGTCAGCAGCACCCTCACGGTGTTGAAGATGTTTTGTGAATGGTGGGGCCATTCATATCTTGTATGGTTTGGTGACTGACGAATGGAGAAGGAAAATGTGGCACAAATGTACAGTGGAATACTTAGCCGTGAAAAGATGAAATCTGTTTCTATGTTGGATCTGGAATGTTCCTCGAAGGCTAATGTCTTCAAGGCTTGGTCCACAGCATGTGGTGCTACTTGGAGGTGGTGGGACCTTTAGGAGGTGGGCCCTGGTAGAAGTAAGTTAGGTCACTGGGGATGCGCGCTTAAAGAGGTACTGAGCTCTCAGGCCCTTCCTGTTTCTCTCTCACTTCCTGAATACCACGAGGTAAGCCGCTCCCTTCCTCATGTGCTTCCCCATGATAGCCTGTCTCCTCACAGGCCCAAAAGCAATAGGCCAATCGCCATGGACTAGAAACTCGGAAGCTGTGAGCTGAAATAATCTGTGCTCTTTGATTACCTCAGATGTTTTGTCACAGGAACGAGAAGCAGACACACACACCCGCCTCTCTCGGCAACATGGCTGGGAACTGCAGGCTGTTATGTTAGATGGAATAAACCAGGCACAGAAACACAAACACTGTCATTGGCATACAAGTGAGGAGTCTAAAAACATTAGTCCTACAGAAGATGAGTGTAGAGTGGTGGGTTTTTTTTTTAAAGGCTGGGAGGGTTGAAGGGAAAAGAAACTTGGCCAGGGTACTAAGTTTAGCCAGAAGAAATAAGTTCTGCAGTGTTACTGTATCCAAAGAAAGATGGCTGTAGATAATGCTAAGTTGTAGCAGACTTTCTAGAACCGTCAGCCCCCAAATCATGACACAGAGACATATTATTCATTATGAATGCTCAACCTTATCTTATGCTTGTCCCACGGGTCTTATTACTTAATTTAACCTGTTTCTCTTCATCTACACTTGCCTCAGGGCTTTTTACCTTTCTTTCTTTCTGTATGTCCTACTCCATGTATGGCTGCTGGCTGCTGCCTGCCTGGCTGGTCCCAGCTGTCTCCCTCTCTTTCTCCCTTGTTCTCTTCTCTCCAGCCTAGATTCCTCCTCCTACTTATTCTCTCTGCCCACCAGCCCCATCTACCCCTCTACTGTCTAGCTATTGGCCACTCAGCTTTTTATTAGACCAGTCAGGTGCCTGAGGCAGGAAAGGCAACACATCTTCACATAGTTAAACAAATGCAGCATAAACAAATGTAACACATCTCTGCCTATTTAAAGTAATATTCCACAACACTAAGCAGTGTGTATTTCAAAAATGATGATGGAAATTCTTTATTCTTAACCCAGATGATGAGTATTATGGACTTGTCCTAATTTGGAGATTATACAATGTATAAAAACATCACATGGCACTGCATAAGCATGAATAATCACTATAGGACAATTAGAAAGATAACTAAATAGGAATTTTAAAAACAACATGGCTTTTAAAAAAACAGGCCTAGTAGTATGTACTTATAATCCCAGTGCCTTGGAGAAGACAGGAGGTCCCCTGGGGCTCACTACTTGGTGAGCACCAAAACAATGAGAGACCCTGTGTCAAAATAACAAGCTTGACCTCTGCCCTCTACATTCATTCCCACATGCAAGAACATGTACTCACATAGACACATGCATACACGAATGCACACATACATACACATGATCCACCTGATGACAGGTTGGGAAATTTCTAAGAAAGGCAGCTGTCCCGAGTCCAAAAGAGCTTTATAGGCTGGCATTTGCTGTGGTGACCCCCAAAGGCCTCAGTCTAGCACCCCATGAATCAGGCTGCAATCTCACGTTTACCTAACACAAGGACTCACTTTCCAGGGGCAGACTCTCATGAAACTAAGCTGGTGCTTACGTCATAGCTCTGAAATATCCACTGACAGTGAGGAACACAATTGCTTAGTCAGCTCACCCTTGCTATCAAGCAAGGCACATGAGAAGTCACATGATGATAAGTTTGTGGATTAAAAATAAAACAGAACAAAATGAGTTTGATTAACTTCAAATATGGTGGCCATGATGAGCTCCACCAATCCCAGGGCTCTGACTCTACACTCGGCTGCTGATGGTTACTGAGGCTTGGGAGAGAAAAGATGCTCCAAGTAAAACCCACTGTCTTTCTATTGAAAGAGCTTTGCCCTCAAGTCTAAACTTTTTGGCTCATTCTAGAGACAGTCCAAAGCCCCACTCGGAAGTAATGTCACCCTCCTCCCTCTAGGATCAATCCTTGCTCTTGTGAAGGATATGGAGGTTGTAACTGTCAACTTACTTGTCACATGACAGGACTTAGATTAGTTAAGAGACAAATAGCTGGGCATATTTGTAAGACAAGAAGATGCACCCTAAAGGGCCTGGCTCTGTCCCATGGGCTAGGAGCCTGGGCTGAATAAAAAGAAGAAAGCAAGCTGAGTACCAGCACCTGTCTGCTTCCTGACTGGACTCAATGTGACCAGCTGGCTCAGGCTCCCAACAAGGGTCAAGAGCGTAGAGCCTGAATGATACTGGAAGAGCCAGGAAGATTCTGTGTCACCTGGCCCTGTCCAGGATGGTTCCACCCATGGACCACAGCTTTCATGGTGAAACAGCACCAACAATCCCATATGTCTGAATCCAAAGGGCTTCATAAACTTTTGACCATGACCATGAAGATCAGGAAGCAAGAGTGGGGTGCTGTGGCTGTCACCCAAAGCACCACACTTTGGTCGCAACACTTAGGCCTCCCTTGAGAGGTCCCCTCTCTAGTGCTCCTAGCCTTAGGAAAGAGGAGCAACTTCTTGACGACCGCCATTGATGGGATGTCATAGACACATGGTGCCTCTAAGAGCCACGTGACCACTACAGAGGGAGAGTTCTCTGAGAGTGAGGCCAACACACAGGAAAGCAGAGTCAAAGGTGAAGGCGACAGATTCCTCTGAACAACATTACAGCACCTCACTCTAGCCGCACCTTGCAGAAGATCCATCCAGTCTAGATTTTTCAATTACCTAAACCTGGTGATCTCATCTTGCTCAAGCCAGACTGAGTTGGGTTCTCTGATCCTTGAAACTCCAAACGCCTACTTAGAGTGGAACTATGTCCAGACCCTACCCCTTGACACTGCCCATTCCATGCCTGCTTGGCAGGGTTTGGTTTTTAAGGCAGGATCTTGCTATAGCCAGGCAGGTTCAAAATCACAATCTTCCTACCTCAGTCTCTTGGGGCCTGAGATTACAGGTGTGTGCCACTCTTCTAGGCTACATCAACTGTTACAGAGGAGGAGACACCAAGAGGAAATAAAGGAAAAGGAACCTGAGTTGGCCCCTGTGCGTCCCCAGGGGCCTGGGCAGGAGTCCTGGCTACAGGGATTTAGCAACGGATGGTGTCTTTATCCCTGGGCCCCATGTGTGACTACGACGCCCCAGCAGGTCTTTAAGCAGTTGCAGCAAAGCAATGCCTTCCCCAAAGAGTCTGAAGTTATTTCCAAATCCTCACAACTGAGCCAGCAGGGGGATTTTATTAGACATATTTACTCTATAATCCAGCATCTCACAAGGCATCCCGAAGTTTCATTTAAGCTGCTTTTCCCTCCCAGGCAGAATTCTCACGGTGGCTCTTAGACATAAAAAAATAAAACATAAAATAAATAAATAGATAACACCCACAATTCCCTGTCACTCTTGTCTAAACCAGCTTAGCAAACAGGCTCCTGTCTGAGCTCCATCTCACCCTCTTCATCTAGCCGATGGATGCACCTGCCTTCTGTCTCTTCCCCTTGCTCTGAGCTGAGCCTTCTTGAGACTGAGTCTTCATTCACCACCATCAAAGCTTTAGATCATCATGGCTCCGGGTCTTCGGTTCAGGGCAAAAGTGCACTCCTATGTCTCCATTTTTCTGAACCTTTATAATGGTTCCTTACTGGACTGCAGCTTAAATGGCTCACCACATGTCCAGTCACAATAGAACCTTTCACCGTTGGCTTGCCTAACTCTCTCAGCCCTAGCTAAATGTTGTTTTTCATTGAGTAGGTTACACAGTGACGTGACTGTCACTGAGGAGAATGAGCAAGGGAACTGAGGCAGGATTCAGATGAACCTGGGCTCCCTTTCTGTTGCCCTCCTTATCACTTGGGGCCAAGCATGGAGGCAGAGCCTCTGAAACAGTGTTGGGGAAAGGATTTGAGAAATGACTTCACATCAGATCTTGGAGAAGGAGAGGGGGTTGAACTGTGACTCACAGGAAACGATGCTGCCTTGTAGCTGTCCTGAGAAGGTGCTGGTTCTCAGTGTTTAAAGTTATTTCAGCAGTTAAGAGTGCTTATTGACCTTCTAGAGGGCCTGAGTTAGGTTCCCAGTACCCACACGGAGTGACTCACAACTGTCTGTAACTTTAGCCCAGGAGGATATGCCACCTCTGGCCTCCGAGGGCACCTTACTCCTGTGCACATACTCACACTCAGATACATGTGCTTAACAATAATAAAACTGAATCTTTATATCAAAATTAAAAGCTATGTTAGCTGGGGAGGGTGGTACCTGCTGTAATTATAGTACTTGGGAGGTTGAGGCAGGAGGACTGTTAAGTCTAAGCCCGGTATAGGCTCTGCAACAAGACCATGTCTGAAATCAGAGCAGAGACCGAGTCTGACTCCCTCCTCTCTTTCTCTCCAAGCCCCTCTCTGTAGCATGAGTTTCAGTCTCTGCCTAAAAGCAAAGGAGGTGATGGAGGAAGAGGGGACTTGGTGGGTTATTTTGTTTTTTAAAGAGAGGACACGAAGTTGGGAAGATGTGTGGAAATGGGGAGTGAAAGAAGAGGAGAAGGAAAAGGAAAGGGAGAGGTAGGAGGGGAAGGAGGAGGAGGAGGAGGAGGAGAAGGAGGAGGAGAAATATCTTCCCTTTTGGAGATAGAGTTGAGGGGGCAGAACACAGAATGCGCCTCGGCTTTCTTTCCTAAGTGCTGGTTCCTCTAAAAGACAAAATTGTGAAAGAGAGGGACATTTGCACCAGCATTGTGAAAGGGTGTTTACAGTACAGAAGAGAAAGCTGAACCAAGTGATATCTCTGACAGAAGGAGGGAGGGAGGTGGGAGGGAGGGAGGGAGGGAGGGAGGGAGAGAGAGAGAGAGAGAGAGAGAGAGAGAGAGAGAGAGAGAGAGAGAGAGAGAGAGAGAGAGAGAGAGAACAGCGAATGACCAGGGTGTCACTGGCCCCAATCAGCTTGGCAACGCTGTAGGATTCTGGGGATGCCTTTGGCTTCTTGAGGTTGACAACAATCCAGGAGACATCCCTGGGAGAAGAGGAGGGAAGAGAAGTGAGAAAGGATTATAGCATCGATTGGCCAACTGGCCAGAATGAGCAGGAAGGATCCTCCAGCAACATCCACTGCAGAACCCTTTCAGTCATCTAAATTTCTCACAGGAAAGTCATTGTTCTTTCCTTGGCCTTCACATCTGAGAGCGTGATTTGATTCTAACATTTTGTATTCACCAAACTTTCAAGGCACATACATTTTAGATCTTGAGGGCTGCGTCAAACCACCCACTGAAGAATGCCAATTTACACTGCCTTCTTCTCGTACCTTACATTGAATCTCTCTGTTTGCTCCCCCACCGCAGGGGAGTTAAACTTTCCAGAGATGCATCTATTTTATTTTATTGATTTAAAGTTCTGCTTCTTGATTTGATTAATCAATCCTGCTGGCTTTTTGCTTCGTGATTAATGTGCAACTCTTATCTGCATTAATTGCTTCCTCCCTCTGTACTTTTATTCTGCTGTTCATTTTCTACCTATTTTGACTTCTTAATTCAATTATTTTCCATTTTTAAACATGTAGGTATGCTTATTTTAGTAACAGCATTTTTAGATTATAGATTTCTTTAAATATCATATAATTTTTATACAGGGTCCCATTGTCTTAAATATCCAAATAGTCCACCATAGAAGTATTGATTTCCACTTTAATAAAAAGCATATTTTATGTTATTTAATTTCCAAGCAGCCATCATCTATCTTCAGCCATGCTATTGCTATTTAATGTGCTCAGAAGTAACATTAATACATTCTTTTCTGGACTTTTTTAGTTTTGAGATTATAATGTAATTACATCATTTCTCTCTTCCTTTTCCTCCCTCCAAAGCCTCCCATATACCCCTCCTTGCTCTCTTTCAAATTTATGGCCTTTGTTTTCATTATTTGTCATGATGTGATGGTGGGTTTGTGTGTGTGTGTGTGTGTGTGTGTGTGTCCCCTAAATATAACCTTCTCAGTCTCTATAATGTTACTCATATGTATGTTTTCAGGGCTGACTATTTAGTATCAGATAACCACTTGGTGTGCTCTTCCCTGAGGAAGACTATTTCTCCCACTCTCAACACTCCTTAGTTTCCTGTAGTTTATATTGGGTTGAGGCTGGGTTTTCCCCCCAGCCACAGGCCATGTCTATTGTCCTTGTTCAGATCACATTTGGGCAGCTGTGTTGGTGAGACATCATAGGTACAGCTTCTGACATTACTAGGAGACACACTCTCACAGCAAACTCCCTGATCCTCTGTCTCTTACAGTCTTCCTATGCCCTCTTCTGCATGGTTCCCTGAGCCTTAGGAGCAGAAGCTGTTTTGTAGATGTACCCACTGGGACTGGGCATTTGTCAAAAGTCTTCATTGGGAAAATTGTTATGGATTTCTCTGTAAACGGGTACAGATACTAAATTAGTCAGAGTAGGGCAAGTATAGCCGCAATAACAACCAACTTAAAAAATGACAGTGGCTCAAATAACAAAGATTAATCCTGCTTGTGGTCCCTGTTCACAGAGGACAAGATGGAGATCCTCATTACAGTCACCCAGGGACTGGAGTTGATTGACAGTGCACCTCAGCACAAACACCTCCATATTCAGAGAAGAAAGAGCCTGGCACTTAAAGTCACTTCTACATCCATCTTATTAATCAAAGAAAACTCAGATGCATGAACTAGGCAGAGCATAGAGGCCTGATCCTGCAAAAGGAGGTGGTTTTTTTTGTTTTGTTTTGTTTTGTTTTTTGGTTCTTTGAGACAGGGTTTCTCTGTGTAGTTTTGCACCTTTCCTGGAACTCACTCTGTATCCAGGGTGGTCTCGAACTCACAGAGATCCGCCTGGCTGGTCTCGAACTCACAGAGATCCGCCTGGCTCTGCCTCCCGAGTGCTGGGATTTAAAAAGGAGTTTCTTGAGACTGTGTGCAGTGGATGTTTCTGCAAGACTGTGGCGATACATCCTACTGAATTCTAGGGACTGTCTGGCAGTGTTAGTTGTGACCCACTCCATTCAATTTCCAGTCCCTTACTTCTCATCCAGAAGTGACCACTGAGACTTAAACACAAGTGGAATCTGGGGCTAGCCACACACCTCAGTGGGCTGAGGTGCTTGCTACCAAGCCTGACAACCTGGGTTTGGTCCCCAGGATCCGTATGTTAGAAGAACTAGTTTCTGTAAACTGTATACTTCACCCATGCATGGTAGGATGTATGTCTTCATACACCTACACAAAATAAAATGTCACTTTAAAATATTTTCAATAAGTGGAAATGATTGGGGTTCCTGGGGGTACTTTACTTGTTTGATATTGAGGCTGCTTTGCCTCCCTGTGGGAAGAAAGCCAGGAGAATCTTTCAACTGTTTGCCTTGACTTGCTGAGCTTCTAAACCAATACCCAAAGTGTCTACTCCCAGATTCTTGTATGAAGAAAAAGTAAACTCATGTTTGCACAAAGCACCGTGGCTGAGCCTTTCACGTTCATCTGAAAGCATTTCCACCTGATAAAAGAACTCAATGTGTAAACAAGACATACAATTCCCATCTTCAGTGAATAACAATCCTTTGGAGGTATTCTGTGGATGACTGAAAAGAATGCTAAATACACACCTGTAACTACAGAGCCGAGTGTCTATGTCTCCAGCTTACCACTGATGCATTAAAAATATGAAACCAGATTCCTAGAGTGTGGCAGTTGTTGAACTGGGTGACTGGTAAATAATGAACCATTGTGCTTTCTATTTATATGTGAAATTTTTCTATAAAAATACATCATTCATTTTCTTTACAAAATATAGTTTTCCAATAAAATATTTTATCAAAGCTGTATCCATACCAACCCTATTTTAGCCACCTTTCTGCATTGTTATTGATTCATTACTGTGTTTTAAAATACCTTTTAACAATCGAGGTATAATTCACCCACTTAAAGTGTACAGTTTGTTACAGTTTTTAGTGCAGTCACGAAGTTGTGAAGATGTCACTTGTCTTAGTCAGGGTTCCTATCGCTGTGATGAAACACCATGACCAAAGCAACTCAGGGAGGAAAGGGTTTACTCAGCTTATGCCTCCACATCACAGTTCATCATCAAAGGAAGTCAGGACAGGAACTCAAGCAGGGCAGGAACCTGGAGTCAGGAGCTGATGCAGAGGCCATGGAGGGTACTGCTTACTGGCTTGTTCCTCATGGTTTGCTCAGCCTGCTTTCTTATAGAACCCAGGACCACCAGCCCAGGGATGGTACCACCACCATGGCTAGGCCCTCTTTCATTGATCACTAATTGAGAAAATGTCCTACAGGCTTGCCTATAGCCTAATCTTATGGAGGCATTTTCTCAGTTGAGGCTCCCTCCTCTTAGATGACTCCAGCTTGTGTCAAGTTGACATAAAACTAGCCAGTACAACAGATCCCTTGTCAACTTGACACAAACACATTGCTATTAAGTCACAATACTTCCTTTCTTGTTTATCCCCAAGATGACACATCAATATCGTATCACAACATAAAACACTTTACAAACTTAAAAAGACCCAGTCTTTACAAATTCAAACTCTTTAAAATTCAATCCTTTTAAAATTCAAAGTCTCTTTTAAAACCTAAAATCTTTTTTAAAATTCAGTCTGTGGGATCCTGTAAAATCAAAAATGAATTAAATGCAGCCTTACTTCAAGAGGGAAGGATCAGAGCACAGCCGCAATCTGAACAAAGCAGAACCGGACTCCAACAGTGTAAATAACCGAATGTCCAATATCTGAGATCCACTCACGATCTTCTACACTCTTCCAAGGGGCTCGGGTCACTTCTCTGGCTCCTCCCTCTGCAGCACACACAGCTTGTCTTCAAGGCTCTGGCTGGCTCCACACCACTGCTGCTGCTGCTCTTGGTGGTCCTCCCACAACACTGGCGCCTTCAAAAAGCTGGGATCTTCTGTGGTGACTGCACATTCATCAATAGTCTCTCCTAAGCTCTCCTCATAGCGCCAAGCCTCAGCTGCTCTGCATGACCCCATCACTCCGATGTCTTTAACTGTCACTGAGGCTGCACCTCCACCAATGGCCTTTCCTCCTTGCATCGTGCCAAGCCTCAGCTGCTCTCCAGGACCCCTTCATGCCTTCAAAACTAATACTACCTGAGGGACTCTTAACTCTACCAAGTTTGGCTGCCAGCTGGAGGTACAACCTTGGTTGCCTCTGGAACACGGCTTCTGAGTGCTGACTCTCAGGAAACACTCCCCAGAAGATTTTACCTCAATGATGCTGGTCTTGTAAATCTCTGCTAATTTCTTAGCTCCAGCTAAGCATCATCAGTTGTCCCAGTAACTGAAAGATTTCATTTCAATGGTGCTGGTCTTTTGTTAATCATGACCAACTCTTCAGCCCCAGCTGGTCAGAATAACAGGATCTAAATTCAAAATAGCAAACAGTCCTGATAGAGTCTTGAAATTTCCCCTTGAAACTTCACAAAGTCTGGCTTCCATCTCTGGACTGCTTATCTTCCAAGATTCTGTAGAACATCTCACTGAGCTCCCAACACTCAATGGCTCTTCTAGCCCAAAGTTCCAAAGTCCTTCCACAAGCCTCCCTAAAACATGGTCAGGTCTGTCACAGCAATACCCCCACTACACTGATACCAAATTATCTTAGGGTTTCCATTGCTGTGATGAAACACCATGACCAAAGCAACTCAGGGAGGAAAGGGTTTATTCAGCTCATGCTTCCACATCACTGTTCATCATCAAAGGAATCAGGACAGGAACTCAAGCAGGGCAGGAACCTGGAGGCAGGAGCTGATGCAGTGGCCATGGAGGGGTACTGCTTACTGGCTTGGTCCTTATGGCTTGTTCAGTCTGCTTTCTTATAGACCCCAAGACACCAGCCCAGGGATGGCACCACCCGTAAATCGCTAATTAAGAAAATACCCTACTCTGTCCCTTGCCTGGTCAGCACAGTAGAGCTAACCCTGTTGGCAGAGGCACGGATGAGAAAGCCCTGAGTGTGTGAGAGTGGGATAGCTGCCATATCCGCTTATCATGTAGTGGTGAGGGTGAGGAAAAGATGCCCTCTTCTCTTTGCTCTTGCCTCCTGTGGTGGGCATGGGAAATGACCCTTCCACTTACCAGCTGCAGTACTCAGGAAAGTGGACTGTGTACCTCACCTGGTAGTCAGTAGAGCTGACTCTGTTGGTGGAGGTGTGGGTGACCCAGCCCCGAAGTTGTGAGCATGAGAGAGCTGTCCCCATTACTCATCTGTCATGATGTGGTGGTACCGGTGGGGGAGAGATGTTCCTGGCTCCCACCCATCAATGCATAAGGCAAGTGGAAGAGCTGACCCTGAGGTCATAAGAGCAGGAGAACTGTCCCTGCCTCTCATCACCTGCAGCACTTGAGAGAGTGTCCCCTACACCTCACCTGGGCAACACAGTAGAGCTGACCCTGGGGATGTGTGTGTGGGAGAGACCCTGAGGACACAAAGAACTGCCCCCCCCCTTACTCATGGCTGCAAGGGGTGAACTAGCCAGGGCAATGCTGGAGAGCTCACCCTGGTGGCGAAGACAGAGGAGAGCTGGAGGGCTGACCAACCCTTACAATGACCCAGGCCCAGAACTAGGGTTATGTGTTGGCCCACCCCAACATCCACCCCATCTGTGACCTGCAGGAGCACAGGGGTAGAGGGGTAGAAGGGAGAGGGTGGGGTCAGTCCAGTGGACCCAGAGCTGCAGGATCTCCACGGAACAGGACAGACAGCAATGGGATGTCCAGGAAGAATCCCAGTGAGGGCCCAGCATCAATGGTGCAGCAGAGACCAGGGGCCTCAAACCAGACCAATGATTCTTTGCGATGAACACCTGCATGTAAAAGTGTATGAATAGAGGGGTTTGCTGCGTGACTCACTATCACACTGCAGCTTCCATGATGAAATTTTCCCCTTTTTCCTTTTTTTTTTTTAACATTTTTTTCTCTTAAATTTTATTTTGTTTTATTTTGGGGGATGGGAAGGGAGATAGGTAGGATCAGGATGCATGATGTGAATAACAAAAAGAATAAATAAAAAGTTAAAAAAAAAAGAAAAAGAAAAAATGCCCTAAAGGCTTGCCTAAAGCTGGATCTTATGAAGGCGTTTTCTCAATTGAGGCTCCCTCCTCTCTGATGACTCTAGCTTGTGTCAAGTTGACATAAAACTAGCCAGTACACAACTCTACTCTATTTTTGAGTGTTTTCATTACCCACAAGAGATCCTGCGTGTTGGGGCTGGAGAGATGGCTCAGTGGTTAAGAACTCATACTGCTCTTGCAGAGGACCTGAAGTCGGTTCCCATCACCCACACAGCAGCTCACAACCGTTCTAGTTCCAGGGGATCTGACCGCCTCTTCTGGCCTCCTCAGACTCTAGCACTCACAAACCAGCACATACACATGGGCACATCCATTTTTTAAAACTAACCTGCATCCCTTAGAAACACACCCTCTCCCCCTCACAGCCCTCTGCGACCACTGACACTTGGTCCCCGGGTCTGCCTGGCTACAGATTCATCAGTTTTCAGTCTGTTGACCTTTCTCCATTGTTTGCTCATTCTCGGCTTCACTAATTTCTGGTTTCTACTGTTCAACTCAGCTTGCTTTTGACTTAGTATGCTGTTTCCCATATCTTGGATGAAAGATTGTGATTTTGATATGAAGTCTCTTCTGTTTTATCTCTTATATTTTCATTTAATTATTGTTTATTTCTTTTGTTGCTAATGCTGATTTGAGACAGGATCTCATCTGATCCACAGCAATCCTCCTGCCTCAGCCTCCTAAATGCTGGGATGAAGATGTGAACCACCACACATAGCTTTCTTCTTTTTAAAACATGGGTGTTCACAGGCAAAGCTTTCTGTTTTAGCAACATTTCACATATTTTGTACATTGCCCAAACTTTTCACTGATCTCAAAGGATGTTGTAACTTCCTGTGGTCTTGTAATTTACCTATTCATTGTGGAGGAGTGTGCTATTCCCACATATTTGTGAATTCTCCAAATTTCTGTTATTGATTTAATTTTTTTTTAAATTACATTGGGGGTGGGTGGGGTGCACAGGCCATGGCATGTCTGTGGAGGTCAGAAGACAACTTTCAGGAGTTAATTCTCTCCTGCCACCATGTGGGTCTCCAAGCTCGAACTCAGTCAGGCTGTAAGGCTTCAAAGCAAAAGCTTTTACCTGCTGAGCCACTCACTAGGTGAGGTCTTTTGGTTTGGTTTGTTTTTGATTGTTTATTTGTATTTCTGCCAGGGTCTCACTAACAAAGCTTGCTGTCTTGAAGTTGCAACTTCCTATCTTGTTCTCACAGGGATTCAGAGATTATAGCTGTGTACCAACTCACCCTGCTGTTACCAACTTCTAATCATGCCACTATAGTGAGAATATATCCTATGAGTCCAATCCCTTTAAACACCTTACAGGGTGCTGTGTGTTCTCTACTAGAGAACACCCCTATGTGAATGGGAGAACATGTACCCTGCTATTGCTCGGTGGAGTGTTTCACAGCTGCCTATTAGAGGCTAACTCCAGGAGACTACCTCTAAATCTAGCAGTCGAGATCAACAGTGTTCTCAGACTTCAGTTTCCATATTGATCTTCTATCTAGTTGTTCCATTCATCACAGAAAGTGGAGTATTGATGGTGCCCTTATTACCCTGATTTGGGCAGTACACAATGCCTATCTATATTGAAATGTCACACTGGACCCCAGGGGGAAAAAATGCGCAATTCTTGTCAATCAAAATAAAACTTTATAAAGACAGGATACTAAAGTCTCCAAATCATTTTTGTTGAATTACCTATTTCATTTCCAGTTTGCTCCATGTCTATGCCATGCACTTGGGGGCTCTGTGGACAGATGACTACATGATTGGCATACTCTCCAGCTGGGTCAGTCCTCTCACCTGGATGTCTCCCAGACTCTGCCTTCTGTTTGAAAGTCTTTGGCGAATCTGTCAATCTTGTTGCTCCAGCTTTCTTCATATCCTCCTCCCGTCTGATGACTTCCACCTCACATCCATCTTTGAGTCCAAAGCATCTCCTGTCAACAGAGCCATATGTTTCTCATCCAGCCTTACAGTCTGGGTCCTTGTGTTCTTGGATTCTCTACTCCGTTAACTTTTATGGATACAGCTAAAACCACAGATTCCCTGAATGCTAACTTCCTTGTTTTGTTTCGTTTTTCTGGAAGAGTTGCCTCAAAGAAGCCACTTAGACGTAGGTGGCATTTGCTCTTGGATGTTTGGGAGCCTTTGTCTTTTATCTTTATGCAGAATATATAGTTTGACAGATATACACTCTAGGGTCATTATCCTCCTCCTCCAAACGCTGAGCCTTTTGGTAGTCAGCACGCTGGAAGCAATAACGGACCACACCATCACTTGTTCCTTTAACTGTCTCTCACACACCACCTAATTGAGTTTGCTTTGCTTTGTTTTAGTGTTTGAGGCAGAGTCTCGTGCAGCCCAGGCTGGCCTCACAGTTGCTGTGTAGTTGAAGATGAACTTGATTTTCTGATCCCCCTACTTCCCCCTCCCAAGCACTAGAGTTGCAGGCACATGTAGAAACCATCTGTTTTCTGCAATTCTGGGGACCAAATCCAGGACATCATGTCCAAGAGTCAAGTACGCTACCAACCAAGCCACGTCCCTAGCCCCTTGTTTTATTTTTTGATACAGTATCTTGGTGTGTACCTCACACTGGCCTCGAGCCTGAGATGCTCCTGCTTCCAGCATTGACATACTGGGATCACCAGCCACACTCTGCTTGGCTACCTAAATGTGTATATCAGCCATCGTAGACTTAAACGCTACCCGTACTTACCTAACTCTAATGCTCACCTGGTTTAATGGTGTGTTTAGAACTTATCGCAGTCTACACAGGATGTCCACACAGAACTGCAGGGTTTCACAAACGTAAGGTCAAGAAAGGTCAATGCCAGTCACCAAAAATGGGCTTCATTAGCAGGCCTTTGCATTGATGGACTGTGAGTCCAAAAGAGAAGGGAATGCCACATGTCAGACCATTGGACTGTTTATTTAACTGACTTCAGTCACAGAAAATTGAGGGACATATGTCCTTTGGAGTACAGCCCATTCTCTGGGTCAGTCTGTAAAAAAAAAGCCTTTCTCTCTTTATTAGTTCATAATGCCCTGTCCAATTAGCTACCTGGAAGGATAGCTGGCCGCTCTCTACAGCTCTCTAGAATATCCATCCATGCTTGGAAGTTCAGGACACATCCCTCTGGCTGCTCTGCCCCTCACTGGTTTAACAAATGCTGTGGGGCTTAGGGATTGTGGTTATCTGAATGCAGATGACCCCCATAGGCCCACAGGGAGTGGCATTAGGAGGTATGGCCTTGTTGAAGTGGGTGTGGCCTTGTTGGAGGAAGTATGTCACTGGGGTGTGCTTTGGGGTTTCAAATGTCCAAGCCAGGCCCAGTGGGTCTTTCTCTTCCTGCTATATTTGGATTCAGATGTAGAACTCTCAGCTCCTTCTCCAGCCCCACATCTGCCTGCCTGCTGCCATGCTTCGTACCATGGTGGTAATGGACTAAACCTCTGAACTATAAGCCAGCCATGATTAAATGTTTTCTTTTACAAGAAGGTGGTCATGTTGTGGTTATGGTGTCTCTTCACAGCAATAGAAACCCTAAGACATATTAGAGTTGGGGGACTTCTTTCATCAAACCTTCGGTCAGCATCTTCTCAAGGATCTGTCTCAGTCGGCTGCTGCCTTGGGGGTTGGAGTGTGGCTCTGTCTCTTGCTTAGAGCTTTCCCTTTCATTTACGTTAGAACAGTTCAATGAGCTACTGGAGGAGAAGTATCAGACGCATGGACGAAAGTCATCACGTGCCCTGTGAAACCTTTTCTCCAGCTTATTTCATTGTAGTTCCATCAGGCCGGAAAGTCAAATATAAGAGTCAAAACAGTGCTAGAGCTCTTCCCCATTACATAGAGAACAGAACTGATAGCTGATACTCTTACTTTTTTTTTCAAATAAACCTAAACAAGGTAGAAAATACAAATATCTTTCTGTTAATCATGTAAGTCAAGGTGGTGACTTGACTAGTATCTTTCTCTCTACTTGACTGTAAGCGACAGGCCCAGTTAGTTTGGGCTCTCTACTTGACACGATCTGCAGTCACCTGAGAAGGGAGTCTGGACTGAGGGATTGCCCAGGGTAGGCTGGTCTGTGGGCATGTCTTGATTGCTAATTGATGTAGAGGGGCCTATCCTACCTGTGGGCAGCACCATTCCCTGGCCTGCTGGTCATGGGCTGTAGAGAAAACTAGCTAGGCAAAAAGCGAGCCAGCAAGCAGCATTCCTCCATGGTTTCTACTTCAAGTTTCTACCCTGACTTCCCTCGGTCAGGAACTATGAACTGGATCATGTTTAAGACAGATAAATCCCCACCCCACCCCCACTTTTGGTCCGAGGGTTTTATCACATCAACAGAAAGGGAACTAGAAGAGCTCCATAACGGCAAAGAACACACCTGTTTTGCCATATCTTCATATCCTTTACCACCTCCTCAGTGTCCAGCATACAGGGAGTAGTCCATAAAGACCTGCTGAATGAATGAAAAACTCTTTGAGAAAATACTGGGTAGCCAGGTGGCATCTACAAGGAGATGGAGGCTTTTATTGGCACTGTAGTTCTGAGTTCTGACCACAAGAGCTGGGCCTGGAGGGGCCGCAGATCATTATTAACTGCTAACAACAGAAAGCGAAGGGGCCAAGGACTCACATTCTGTGTCCCCACCCTGGTGACACACTGAAACCTTGAGCCAGCAGAGAAAAAACCCACAGGTACCATACAGTCAACAGAATGTGCAAAGCCATGGCTATGGGAAACGCCTTAAATCAGAGGTGCCTGATGCTCACGGTTTGATCTGAAATATCTCCACAGCTTTCATTTGAATGCTTGGTCCACAGGGAAGGGTGCCCAACCTGTGGCCCAGAGATCACATGCAGCCCTAGATAGCTATGAGTACAGCCCAACACAAAATTATCAGTCGTGAAGATTCGTCTGTGGTTTATTTTATTTTGTTGTAATTTTTTGTAATCCGGTTGCATGGTTCTTGAGTGTGAACTTTGGCGATGACACCATCCTATCACAATGTCAACACGTTGAACATCCTACCTAGCAGGACCCTGTGTATCTTTTAGGAGGTGGTGGAAACAGGTCACTCTGAGAGGACTTTTCACAGTTATATCCACCCCTGTTCCCATTCCACATGAGGTACTTCCACCACATGCTCCTACAATGTGAGCTCCTTCCTCCATGCTTTCCTTGCTGTGGAGGGCAGAGAGCTCCCTGAAACAATGAGCCCAAACCAACCAATTCTTTCTTTCAGTTGTTTCTGTCTGGTACTTTGGTCACAGTGGAGTAAGTTACTAATGCAGGACTTGAGAGACCTTTGACAGCGGAGGTGAAGGGCAGCTGATCTGGTTACAGAATCAGAAAACACCTTAGTGGAATCTAAGATCCATCAGGTAGCAAAATTTCTCCTATTCATTCCTCCCCCTTCCCCCTGCCACTACCTACCTCCTTCTGCCTTCTCTTCCCGGAATTCTGGAGGGTGATAAAAATCAGTGTCAGATGAAGCATAGATGAGACACGCACAGGCTGTGCTACAAAATAGCCAGTGATATGGTAATGTAAATCAAATAATTAGCTTTTAGTTTTCCTCTGCGGTCCAAAAGGGCACAGTCCAGGGCTGCAGGGCTGCACTGCCCGCCCACCCCCTGACAGGTGCCTTCCATTGCTGCCCTGGGCAGTTTCTCCGGGGATCAAGAACTGGGGAAGAGAGGAAGTGGAGGACAAGGTGCTTCCCTCTTAAAGACACAATCTGGAATTTGCACGGAGAACTTCCTCTTACATCTTACTGGCTGGGATGTATGGGTGACACTACTGACCTGTAAGGAGTCTAGGAACTGGGGCCTCTAGTTGGGTAAAGAGTGAAAGGTGAAAGATGAGATCATTAATGCAGAGAAGTCAACCCTAATGCCTCCTTCACACTTTCTGAGTATTAACAAAAGGTCCTATTTCATAGGCCAGAGGAAGAAGCAGGATGGCCCACCCCGCCCTTCTGCAGAGCCCTTCTGGATTGCACATCACTGTCCTCCATCCTCCATTCCTGTTCTCCAGGCCTCCTGTGAGAGCCTCTGACTCTACCATCACCTCCTCCTGTACTTGATGGGACTGCATTCCAAAACCAAACCGTGCTGCCAGCAGGGAGAAGCAGGGGTTTTCAGCCCTAACCTGCTCACTGGACCCACAGCATTAACCAGGCTTCTCCGCAGACCAACTCTATCAGAGTCTCCCAATTCAAGTTCTGTAATTTAAAGTTTGTGTTTATTTTTCTTTGTGTACATGTGTGCTTGTCTGTATGTGCACGACACACACACGCAGGTCCCCTTGGAGGCCAGAAGAGGGTGTTGGATCCCCTTGGACTGGACTAACAGGACTGTGAGATACCGACATGGGTGCTGGACTCTCTTCTCCAGCCCCAAGGTTCTGTCAGTTTTCATTCCCAACGGGATTCTAATGTGTCAGAGGAAAGATACCTGAGGTATTCACATAAAAAAAAAAAAAATACAACTAGGGCTAGGGAGAAGGTGAGGGGGGCCGGAGCGGGGAGAACAAGGGAATCCGTGGCTGATATGTAGAACTGAGTTGTATTGCAAAATAAAAAAAAAATACAACTAAATTTCCACAAAGGACATAAAAGAGTTGTTCCTTTCTATTTCAAGAGGGGAGTGCCTTGCTTCGCATTGGTGGACATGAGGGCTGATCATCTAATAAACTTTGTATTGTATGTACTATGTTCATTCTTGATAAGGAAGGGAGGTGGGAGGGCTTTGTGTTTCTGGGTAGGTCTTTGGAAGAGGGTGTGTGTGTGTGTGTGTGTGTGTGTGTGTGTGTGTGTGTGTGTGTGTAAGCCAGAAGTCAATGTCAGGTGTCCTCAATCTATCTCCACCTATTTTCCAAGACAGGTCCCTCACTAACCCTGGAACTCTTCAGCTCAGCTAGCTTGGCTTGCCAGTTAAGCCCCAGGTTTCCACCCATCTCTGCCTCCCAGCAGCGTGACTACAGGCACGTGCTCCATACTGCTTTTGTTTTTATGTGAGTGCTGAGGACCCAAACTGAGGTCCTAATGCTTGTATGGCAAACACTTTGCTACAGGATCCGTCTTCCTAGCCAGATGGTGTAGACGTCTCCCCAAACCTTTCCCAAGTCAACAAAACCCAATTCTCTCCTCAAAGCTCCAGCCTTACGACTTTTCAGTCCTGCACTAGGCTAAGTCTGTGTGGTATGTCCCTTCTTTAACCACTCACCTTGGGTAAAGACTATGGTAATACCTAATCCAATTAATACATTTGTCTTGGTATTCTACATAATGAAACAGAACCACAAAACTGATAAAATAATTTGCTTCAGGTCACAAAATGCTAAGGCTGGGATTTGAACACAGAGTGCCAGGCCTCAAGCTCCATGACTCCAGCCACTGTGCCAGAGCATTCCTTATGCAAGAATGGGGTGGCCCCTTCAAATTCTATGACCTTAGAAGACGGAGGGGTACAAAACTGCATCGTTTGGCGCAGTGGTTTGTGGGGCATCTAAAGACGCTGAGAAGTTTAGACCCGATATCCCAAGGTCTGAAGTCACAGGTGACGCTTAGCTCCACCCAGTTCCACCTGTTCCTCAGGGGATTCTACTCTGGAGCCCCCAAACATCCCTGCACTAGTGTGATTCTGAGAAGGGGCTTCCTTTCTCCTTTTTTTTCTGTACACAGACAGCTCAGCAAACACAAGCCACCCATCTGAGGCCACAAGGGCTTTGGCTCTCGCCTGCAGGCGGGCAGCAAGGTCCTGGTACACAGACAGAGTCGCTGCCCAGGGGCAGGGCTCTCTGCCCTCAGCCCAGAGGGAGAGGCTAGCTGCTGAGGCCCATTAACCCCGACACGAGGGCTCAGGGAGGCTTGTTGGAGGAACGCGAGAGTAGCCGTTAAGTAGAAAGCACTGTGGGCGTCACCCTTTTGTTATTCCCTATCTGCACTGTCACTCTGACAAGCTTTACCTGACACAGGGGTATTAATTTTTTATGCTACCCGGCTGCAGACACGCGGATTAGATTGGGGCTCTGATGAATGGAATTCGGATACAGCTGGGAGTCCAGAGACGCCAGGCTACAGGTCACATCACGCTCCACCTCAGCCTCTTGTCCCCACGACGCTGCTGGCTGCTGCTTTACATGCGCTCCCGTGGCTCCACAGAGCCAGAGGTGACTGCTGAGGAGAGGGACCGCAATATCCTCAGCTGGTAACAGGAAAGTTGATTAAGAAAAATTCACTCCCTCTATCTGGCTGCTGATCTCCTGTTTATCTTCATTTGAGCCATCCTGGGTAGATGTGTTTTAATTGCAAGCTACTTCCATTCTTTTTCCGGAAGCAGGCAGGGCATACATTATAAAATAAATAAATGATTAAGAAACATCTAATTATTGTTATTAGTTTCTTACTTGGAGGGACTTCCAAGCTGCTGCTTATTAAAGTCATTCATCAAGGAGCCACCGTGCCCTTTCCAGAGGCACTGCTCCCAGGACCAACATGGGACTGGCTGTCTTGGGCTGCACGTGAGGCTTAATAAACATGGGCAATATTGATGGCTGCGAATTCCTCCCTCAGCCTAAGCTCCAGCATGATGGATTGATGCTTCCTAAACATGGAGACTATTTCTCTGGCCATTCATCAACCCCACCACAAATACAGGTGTCAGCCTGAGCCCACGTCAGACTCTAACCACCTCCCCCGAGCGCAGGGAGAGAAGCCTGCATTTCCCACCCGGGGACCTCATCAATTTTTCATGCACCGCAGTCCCTTGACTTGTTAAATATTTATAACAATGTCATTATTTACCAAACAAGCTACCCAGCTGTGTCAGAGCCCCCCAGAGAAAGACTGGGAGTATGGAGAAGGGCCCTTCCTCTGAAGAAGCTTCTGGTTAAGGATGGTTGGGCCCGGCAGGCAGGTCTCTCTGTCTTCCTCCTAATATGTGTCCTGTGGAACCTCTAAGACCTGGGGACAGGTGATCACAGGATGGTGGTTAGCCTCCAACTGGCAACCACAGTACTGAAACTAAGGGGAGAGCAGTTGAGTCACAACTGTTCCTACCAAGGACCCACCTGGCTCCTGGGGCTGTCACACTGACCTTACTGTCCCCAGATCTATCCTTCAATCATTCTTCCCTAGGACAGCAATGCTGTGTGAACTTTCCTGGCCGTGGAAGAAGATAAGCCTGAGGATGGCAAAGAATCCCAGTCATTCCGCAAGGCTTCCCTGAGTGCTGACAGGTCAGGAACTAGAATGACATGATGTGGCTGCCTCTCCAAAGTGTCTCCTCCAGGTGCCTTCATGACAAATCCCATCCCCTAGTGGGAATGCCAGACACTTCCTTCACCTTGCTTGCTATTCCATTATAGGCACTAGACCAACAGTTCTCAACCTGTGGGTCCCAGCCCCTGTGGGGGTGTCAGATAACCCTCTCACAGGAGTCACGTAAGACCATCCTGCATATCAGATGTCTACACTACAATTAATAACACTAGTAAAATCACAGTTATAAAGTAGCAATGAAAATAATGTTATAGTTGGGGTCACCACAACATGAGGAACTGTACTAAAGGGTTGCACCATTAGGAAGGTTGAGGAAACATGAGCTTGATCCAGATCCTGCTCAGTGGGAAGGGAAGGAAGACTCTTAGAGAGCTGGTTCCACTCTGAGAAACATTTTACTTCCTCGTGGGTGAGGGGTGGGAAGGAGTTAGAGGAGGAAAACCGTGACCAGTATGCATTGTATGAAAAAGTTTGGTTTTCCTGTGTTTTTTTTTTTTCTTTTTTGAGAGAAAAAGAAAAATGAAAAACCTAGGAGAAGAAAGGTCCTACTTTTCTCATCTGGGTGTTGTCACATTTTCAGAACTATGGCAGTCACTCAGGACAGATTTGAAGACAAAGCCACTAGGAGGAGCAGAGAGAAAAATAAATCCCTCAGTCCTTGAGGACACAGGTGAAGGAGCATGCTTCCTGGTACCTGCCATACCTCTGGGCTTCGAATGAAGAAAGGTTTGGTTTGGTTTGGTTTCTTTTATTGAAAACAGGTTTTTTTAATAGAATATTTTCCCCCTCCCAGTTCTTCCCCATCTCCTCCCCCCCAAAAAAGCAAGCATCTAAAGAATAATAATAAAATACATTTTTAAAAAGACAAATCAGAATAGGACAAGGCAACCAAACAAGAAAAAAAAGTGCCAAAGAAAAAACACAAGAAATACAGATAGACACAGAAATACACACATTTGCAACCACGGGAATCCCTTAAAAAACACAAAACCAGAAGCTATAAAATATTTGCAAAGGACTTGTAAGGTGTGAAAAAAAAATCCCTAACTTAACATTATGAGACAAAGACTTCTAAAGATGCCATTGAGTTCATCTTGTGTTGGCCATCTGTTGCTGGGCATGGGGCCTGCCCTTAAGAGTGGCGTGTTTCCAAAACTTAAGTCCAAGTGGATCAAGGACCTCAACATAAATCCAGCTACTCTGAACCTGCTAGAAGAGAAAGTAGGAAGTAGTCTTGAACGCATTGGCATAGGAGACCACTTTCTAAATAGAACACCAGTAGCACAGACACTGAGAGAAACAATCAATCAATGGGACCTCTTGAAACTGAGAAGCTTTTGTAGGGCAAAGGATACAGTCAACAAAGCAAAGCGACAGCCTACAGAATGGGAAAAGATCTTCACCAATCCCACATCTGACAGAGGACTGATATCCAGAATATATAAGGAACTCAAGAAATTAGACATCAAAATGCCCAACAGTCCAATTAAGAAATGGGCTATAGAACTAAACAGAGAATTCTCAACAGAGGAAACTCAAATGGCTGAAAGACATTTAAGGAATTGCTCAACATCCCTAATCATCAGGGAAATGCAAATCAAAACAACTCTGAGATACCACCTTACGCCTGTCAGAATGGCTAAGATCAAAAACACTGAAGACACCTTATGCTGGAGAGGATGTGGAGCTAGGGGAACTCTCCTCCACTGCTGGTGGGAATGCAAGCTTGTACAACCACTTTGGAAATCAATATGGCGATTTCTTAGAAAATTGGGAATCCATCTCCCCCAAGATCCAGCTATACCACTCTTGGGCATATACCCAAGGAATGCTCAACCACACCACAAGAGCACTTGTTCAGCTATGTTCATATTAGCGTTGTTTGTAATAGTCAGAACATGGAAACAACCTAGATGCCCTTCAACTGAAGAATGGATAAACAAAATGTGGTACATATACACAATGGAATACTACTCAGCAGAGAAAAACAATGACATCATGAGGTTTGCAGACAAATGGATGGACCTAGAAAAAATCATCCTGAGTGAGGTATCCCAGACTCAGAAAGACAAACATGGTATGTACTCACTCATAACAGGATACTAGATGTGGAACAAGGATGACTGGACTGCTACTCACATCACCAGGCAGGCTACCTGGAAAACAGGACCCCAAGAAAGACACAGGGATCGCCCAATGACAGAGAAATGGAATGAGATTTACATGAACAGCCTGGACATGAGTGGGGGTAGTGAAGGGCGAGGGTCGAGGGAAAGAGAGCTTGGGTGAGTGGGAGATCCCAGCTGGATCAACAACAGAGAGGGAGAACAAGGAATAGGAGACCATGGTAAATGAAGACCACATGAGAATAGGAAGAAACAAAGTGCTAGAGAGGCCCACAGAAATCCACAAAGATACCCCCACAACAGACTGCTGGCAATGGTCGAGAGACAGTCCGAATTGACCTACTCTGGTGATGGGATGGCCAAACACCCTAATTGTCGTGCTAGAAACCTCATCCAACTACTGAGGGATCTGGATGCAGAGATCCATGACTAGGCCCCAGGTGGATCTCTGGGAGTCCAATTAGCGAGAATGAGGAGGGTTTATATGAGAGAGAATTGTTGAGACCAAGGTTGGATAAAGCACAGAGACAAATAGCCAAACAAACGGAAACACATGAAATATGAACCAATGGCTGAGAGGTCACCAACTGGATCAGGCCCTCTGAGTGGGTGAGACAGTTGATTGGCCTGATCTGTTTGGGAGGCATCCAGGGAGTGGCACCGGGTCCTGTGCTCATTGCATGAGTCGGCTGTTTGAAACCTGGGGCCTATGCAGGGTCCCTTGGCTCGGCCTGGGAGGAGGGGACTGGACCTACCTGGACTGAGTCCACCAGGTTGATCTCAGTCTGTGAGGAAGGCTTTGCCCTGGAGGAGATTGGAATGGGGGGCGGGCTGGGGGGAAGGTGAGGGGGGCGGGAGGGGGGAGAACAAGGGAATCTGTGCCTGTATGTAGAACTTAATTGCATTGCAAAATAAAAATTTAAAAAAAAAAAAAAGAGTGGCGTGTTTCTCCAGTGAGACAACTCCTTTGGAGAAAACTAGTTTTTCTTTTTCTTTTCTTTCTTGTTTTGTTTTGTTTTTGTTTTGTTTTGCTTTTCAAGACAGGGTTTCTCTGTGTGAGAGCCCTGACTGTCCTGGAACTTGCTCTGTAGACCAGGCTGGCCTTGAACTCACAGAGATCTGCCTGTCTCTGCTTCCTAAGTGCTGGGATTAAAAGCACACACCACCACCGCCTGGCTGAAAAAAAAACTAACTTTTTACTTGTGAGATAGCTTCTCGGTTAGGGAGGGGGTATGTGTCCACTTCTCCAGCTCTAGGACCCCTTCTGGTGCGGACCCGTGCAGGCCCTGTGCATGCTGCCTCAGTGTCTGTGAGTTCATACATGTGCCAGCCCTGTTGTGTCTAGAAGGCCTTGATTCCTTAATGTCCTCCATCCCCTCTGGCTCTTTCCACCTCCTCTTCTGTGAAGTTCCCTGAGCTCTGAGAGAAGGGATTTGATGGAGACATCCCTTTTAGGTCCAAGTAAAAGAGGCTTTTAAGCTTGTCCTTTACCCTTCAGAATGCCAAGTTAATAAAAAAAAATCATCATAGGCAAGATCCACACAATGGATGATGAGTCCAAGATCTGAGGGAAAATGGGATGTTTGCATGGCCAAGCTATATAATACTGATGAAAGAGAAGCTAGCCATTTCATAATAATGGGACTCACCAAATGGTCATGGTCATGATAAAGGCCATGTTATGCCTTCAGAAGCACCAAGCAAAGCACTCTGCTTCTATGGGATTCTCCCCTTAAAATGCAGAACCTTAATCAGTTCATGAGAATATATGAGACAAGCCCTAATTTGAAGGAAATCCTGTACAAGTGGCTTAGACACTCCAAATGTCAAGGTCATGAAAGATTGAGAAACCACAAGACAACTAGGTATGTCATGGTATCAGAGATGGGTTCCTAGACAGCAAAAATTAAAAAATAAAAAAGACATTTAGGTGTGTTGTGGAATATTACTTTAACTTGGCAAAGATGTGTTACATTTGTTTATACTGCAGAATATTACTTTAACTGTGTGAAGGTGTGTTACTTTTGTTTCTGTTGCCTGTGTTAATGAGGTAAAGATAAACACATTTGTTTATGCTGCATTTGTTTAATTATGTAAAGATGTGTTGCTGTTTCACCTTGCCTGCCTAAGGCACCTGATTGGTCTAATAAAAAGCTGAATGGCCAGTAGCTAGGCAAGAGAGGAATAGGCGGGGCTGGCAGGCAGAGGGAATAAGTAGGAGTTGAAATCTAGGCTCTCAAGGAAGAGGAGAACAAGGGAGAAAGAGAGGAACATGCCCAGGGTCAGAAGCCAGGCAGCTGCCAGCCAGCCATGGAGAAGCAATGAAAGTAAGATATACAGAAGAAAGGTAAAAAGCCCCGAGGCAAAATGTAGATGACGAGAAACAGGTTAAGTTATAAGAGCTAGCAAGAAACGAGCCTAAGCTAAGGTCGAGCATTCAAAACTAATAAGTCTCTGTATCATTTGGGAGCTGGTTGATGGAGCCAAAAGAAAAAGCCTGGTACACAGGTGAAATCCAACTGGAGTCTGTATTACGACAAAGTTAATGTCTGGCTTTGGCTTTGACCTTTGTATTGTGGTTGGGTAGGCTGCCCCCAGGAGAAGCATAGCAAAGGATAGGAGAGAAATCACTGAATAATTTTTACATCTTTGGGGAAAATCTGAATGTTTCTTTACTATTAAAAAAAAAGATACACTCAAGAATACCCTCTAAATTCTGTTACCAAATTGTACAAACTTCATTAACTTCTGGATTTGCTGTAGTAGAAATTCCTCGGGGATTACACAAAAGAGGGTTGTCTTGAGTCTTGAAGGAATCCCCTTCTGGAAACCATATCACCACATATACTTGTATATGTTACTATGTTTTCCTATTTGTCAAGTACTGGTGTGATAGATAAATAAAACCACAAGCTTTGAAATAAAACAGTTCAGATTTGGTTCCTAGCCCATATCTAACATGCATTGTCCCTGTGCCTTGCCATTATTTAATCTCTCTGGGCCTCTGCATAAAACTAAAATGACAGAACCTTCTTTGGTTAGACAGTAAGTTACCTATTGTTAAAGACCTCTGCAATGGCACTTACCAGGGGACAGACAAATGATCAATGTTTGTGGTAACTATATCCCACTGTTAAAGTCAGTGGACAAATCAACAATTTCCAAGTCCACAAAGTCCTCTCAAATAAAACGCAGTGATGAGCTGAAACACACTGCAGAGTAGAGGCTTGGTGGTCTAAGGACTTGAGGTCTCTTTTGAGATGAGGAAGAACTTGCCATGTGACCATCAGAGAGAATAGTGTCCTGGCAGAGAAAGCATCAAGGCCTTAGCCCCAGAAGCAAAAGGCAGGGTCTATCAGGACTGATGAGAAGGGGTTCCAGCATCTGAGTCTTGGTGCTCCCCTAACTGCCCACCCCCTCATGATAAAGCCTAGTTCTGCATGCAAAGATATTAAGGGGGGGGGGGCCTTCATGGGGTAACCATCCATGAACAGAGAGTCCTTATTAATGAGATACTAGTGTTATCAGACACTGAATATTTTATAACTAATACATTCAGGAAAATTGCCCTTATAACAAGTGACTAGCTTAGCTGGCTGGTGGTGGTGCACACCTTTAGTCCCAGCACTCAGGAAGCAGAAGCAAGTGGATCTCTGTGAGTTTGAGGACAGCCTGGTCTACAGAGCAAGTTCTAAGACAGAAGGATACACAGAGAATGCCTATGTCAAAGAAACAAAAATTTAAAAAAAAGAAAAGAAAAAGTAATGTTGCTTCTTTATCCTTTCTACACAAAAGGACAAGTGATAGGAAATACCTACAAAAAAAAACCAAAACTCATCACTGTATCTGCTGATGCCTTGATCTTCCCAACATCCAGAACTAGAAGTGAAACATTGCTAGTGTTTATAAATTACTCAGTTTAAGGCATTTTGTTATAGCATCAGGGGTGGACTGAGCCAGATAGGGTTGGGTAAGTAGACAGATGTAGCTGGAGACCCAGGACTTTGGACCAGAGACCATGACAACTGGAATATAGGTTCATCTGTGGAGACAGAGGAGAGACTTGGCACATAATACATAATTAGGGAAAAGGAACTGGATGGAGCCCACACATAGCTTAGCTATAAAGAGATTTCAAGGAAGAGATTTCAAGGAAGAGCAGCATCAAGGATTGTCAGGATGGAGGGTGTTATTTACAGAGACAGAAAGGCTGTGGTCTAATAGTGTGTGGAGTGTTTTTGTATAGACATCCATAGTTTTAAAACACAAACTTACCTGGACTCATTTCCTCGGGAAGCTGATCCAAGTAAAATCAACTGTTAGCATTCTCTATGTCTCTTGGAGAGGTGACTAAAAGATAAATTCCTTTAAGGAAAGGGTTTATTCTGTGGTGAGGATTCTGGCTTGCTCACTGATACACTTGGCAGGACTCCACATGTTCTTGTCAAGTGACCAATGGAATGAAAGTCCAGTCTGCAGTCAATGACCTTAAGTATGTGGAGTCTTTTAACCATCGATCGGATCAGTTCCCATCTTCCAGCCCAGAAATGGATGGTGTAGGTTTCCCTGAAGGGAGACACCAACACCATCCAGAGCCTCTGTGGTATGTTCTTATACACTGCTTAGCATCAAATCAAAAAACATGTCTCAGTGAGTAAAGTTCTTGCCACCAAGCCGAGGACCTGAGAGAACACACAGGTGAAAGTTGTCCTGACCTCAAACATGTAGGAGCATGTCCCTGCCACCACCAAATAAATATAATGTGATAAAAGAGAAAAAAGAAAGTGTGCTGAAAGTGGGACAAAGGTTGTAATAGAAGAAAATGCACATGTGACTAGATACCAGTGTCGCAGACATAAACTTTCAGCTGACTGTGTCACGTATGGGAACCGACAGCCAAGTGAGGAACAGTGCCCGACACCTAGACTCTATAAACAACCCATGGAACTGAAAAAAACTAGAACTGAAAAAGAAACCAAAAACCAATCACCTAAATTAAATTGAAAACACAATGAGATAGGTTTAACAGCAAATTGGACATAGCTAGGGGTTGACAGGTTTTGCAAATGAAATAGAGGATGCCCGGTTTAACTTTAATTTCAGACAAAGAACAGAAGCTTGGTATAAATATGCCCCATTCAAAACTTTAGACATTCTAAAATGTATCCACCGTTCATGTGAAGCTCCCATTTAATAGGATGCTTCTTCATTTACCTGGAAAGATCAAACCCAGTTAGAGAAGACTCATTCTGCTGGAAATATCCAGAATAAAGAATGAAGTTTTTAAAGGATGAACAAAAGAATCCCAGGAAGGAAACAAGTGAAAGAGACATTTGATACTCGATGACAAGTCTAAGTCACATGAAGCTGGAGTCCTAGAAGACAAACACGTGTCACAAGTGATACTTAAAGCAACAAATGGTGCTTCCAAGTCAGATTCTTGTTTTGGGGAATAAAAAACAAGAAACCCGCACCTTTGTCCATCAGAAGAAAGCTGATGGAAAATGAACTCCTTCAAAGAGTCCAGGAAGAAGCATTCCACCCCATATTGTCCAAGCAATAAGACTGATAGCAGACTCACCAAGCAAAGAAGTCCATGGATATCTAAGAACATCATCTCCAACCCAGAGTTCCACCCCCAGTGACAATCCCCTTCAAAGCTAAAAGCAGGGTGGGGATGTAGCTGGGCGGTAGCGTTTGCCTCACACCCGAAAAGCTGGGAGTCCCACCCTCTATACACTGGGGAAGGGGCTGGAACCCGAACAATACACAGCTATAAACCAGGCAGACGGAGGAAGAGGATAGCAGATAAGCATGCAGAAAGGTGCCGAGTCTGGTGTGCTGAGAAGAGAGGAAGGTAAGTCATACTCTGGAGATGATGGCCAGGATGGGAGAGGAGATAGGTGAGGCTCTGTGGGCCAACAAGGACAGGGCTGGGGTAAGCAGAGATGGCTCTGTTGAGGACAAGCAGGGCTATAACAGAACTGGTTTGCATGCTGGCTTAGTGTGTCTACTGCTCTGATAAAACACCGTGACCGAAGCAACTTGGGGAGTTAAGAGTTTATTTCATCTTACAGCCCAGGAAAATCGTGGTAAGAACTCAAAGCAGGAACCTGGAGGCAAGAGCTGATGCAGAGGCCATGGAAGAGTGCTACTTATTGGCTTGCTCAGTCTGCTTTCTTATACAACCCAGGACCAGGGGGTGGCATCACCCATACTAAGCTTGGCCCTAGGGAATCAATCACTAATTAAGAAAATGATCCTCAGACTTGCCTACAGGCCAATATGGCGGAAGTATATTTTCTCTTTTCCAAAATGAAGCCTGTGTTAAGTTGACATAAAATTTAGCCAGAACATGTCAGTAATTGGGAGATGTATCCAACTAAATGGTTTTCTTTTTCTTTTTCTTTTTCTTTCTTTCTTTTCTCTCTTTCTTTCTTTCTCTTTCTTCCTACCTTCCTTCCTTCCACCTTCCCTCCCTTCCTCCCTCCCTTCTTTCCTTCCTTCCTTCCTTTCTTCTTTTTAATATAGAGATACGTTTTCAATTAGAAAATAGAAGATCATTGCTGCTGTTTGGTCCTTTGTCGTGCCTAAAGCAGATACCCCTCAGTCAAAAGGTTAACTGTCTTTTAATGAAAAAACATACATGGATCAATAAACACAAACAATTTCCTCTTTAAAAATATAAAGACATTTCTAACCAAATAAGAACCGAGAGAATGCACCATTAACACAGGCTTAAAAAAATACTGACAGGAATTCTTTGGGCAGAAGAAACCAGCCCCAGGGTGAACTGTCGAAGAGTAATGGAAGTAAACGTCCAGATAACCTAAGTGAAGACTGACTCTACAATGTTAGTACTGTTAAAGGCGCACAGAAGTGGAATAGCAAACTAACCTAAGCGAAGACTGACTCTACAATGTTAGTACTGTTAAAGGCACACAGAAGTGGAATAGCAAACTAACCTAAGCGAAGACTGACTCTACAATGTTAGTACTGTTAAAGGTGCACAGAAGTGGAATAGCAAACTAACCTAAGCGAAGACTGACTCTACAATGTTAGTACTGTTAAAGGCGCACAGAAGTGGAATAGCAAACTAACCTAAGTGAAGACTGACTCTACAATGTTAGTACTGTTAAAGGTGCACAGAAGTGGAATAGCAAACTAACCTAAGCGAAGACTGACTCTACAATGTTAGTACTGTTAAAGGTGCACAGAAGTGGAATAGCAAATGGTCAGAAAGGGCAAGAGAATGAAAGTGCTCTACAGCCCTGAGGGGTGAAAAATACTAAAGTATCATTTCTCAGGCTCTCCTAAGTCCAGATCGCTGACAGCCAGCACACGCTGGTCATCTCAGCATTGGGGTTGCAGTGTGAGTTGGAAGTCAGCATGAAGTACATGGTGAGAGCCTGTCTTTAGTAATGAAATGGCAGCTGAAGTCAAAGGAGGGAATAGGTTTGCAGTAGGAGGCCAGTTTGGGGCAGAGTAAGAACAGGGCCAGCTGAACTATCTGCGGTGCAAACCAGAGGACCTGTTTGTATCTGCAGCATCCAAGTGAAAATCCAAGTGGGGTGGGGCACATCTGGAACCCCAGCATCGGAAAGCCAGAGACAGAAAGATCCCTAGAGCTTGTTGGCCAGCTAACCTAGCCAAAACAGTAAGAGACTGTCTCGATAAACAAGGAGGAGAGCAACTGAGAAGGCTACCCAACGACAACCTCTGGCCCCCTCAGACGAGCACACACATGTCCAACCACACACACATGTACACTGACACATGAACACACACAAATACACCTATACATGCACAAATGCTTGGAGTTTTAAAAGTGTAAGAAGAGAGTCTAAAGCAGGTGGTATAGAAGATGGAAGGGTGGAAGGGAGGTAGAGGGCAATGAAGTCACTTATAAAAAGCAAACAATTAAAAATAAAGAGGGTAATACAAATATCAAAGTAACAGTAAGATAACAGATAAAACCAAATACACTAGTAATTAAGTGTAAACATATACAACACTCCATTAACCAAATACCTCCTCATGTAGACATCACAATCTACATTCCACAGGGGAAGACTCCCAGGCACAGAGAAGTTGAGTAACTTGTCCTAAGTGTCCAACCCTTAAGTCACAGCTGCAGGGCTCAAGGCCAGAAGCCAGCCTCCTCTGCACAGTTCCTCCCTACCCTCCTGCACCCCCACCATTCTAGGTCACCCCTTCTGCAGCCTGCACCCAGATTCCTGCAGCAAGCTCCTAACTCACTTCTCAGGTACCACACTGTTGTCATGGTGACTGCGCAATGGCACAAATCTCCCCTGGATCTCATCTCTTCCCCCAAATTAAACTGTTCCTGATTGTCATTTACTTTGGAACAAAGGTAGCAGGTCATATGATGTCCCTTTAGATGGTCACTCCTCCCTCCTCCCACTGCTTTCTGCCCTACAAGCCAGGAAGGGCCTCCTGGGGCTTCTAGACAGTACAGTTTCCCTTGGGTGGAATGAGAGCTATCCTGCAAGGCCTCCAGGGTTAGCCCCTCCTCTGTCGCTATGGTTACAGTGACAGTAACCACTCACTGAACCTTTCTCTATGTCCAGTACAGTGGGACAGGCTTAGAAAGCATCATTCCCCTTTAGCCTTCATAACTGCACCCCCTAGACAGGAAGGTTCACTCAGACAAGTCAGTTAGCCCAGTAGTTCAGGGACTCACCACCAGGTGCCCTCCTTTAAGAGGAAAAAGAGTAAGCAAATGGAGCAGGCCACCTCCCTGCATCTCCCTCAAACATGCAAAGCCAGCTGATTGAGTGACACACAGAACATAAAGTACGGAGGAGGTAGATTGTATCATGGACTGCAAGTCTGAGAGGATGGTCCAGGAGGGCTCTGAAGCAAGGTCATATTTGGGAGATGCTGTGAGGGTGAGGAAATGAACCCTCTGGGTGTAGGCAAATGCTAGTAGGCAAATGCCTTGAGGAATAGCACGGAGGGTGGTGCTGAAACATGACATTCATTACTGTGACTATATCCTAGTGCCGGGCCACAGAGATAATGGTACAAGAAGAGATCTGAACTCTGCCTTGGAATGATAGAAAAGTGTCATCTTCCCCCCATGTGACCTTGTATAAACCAGACTGTTGAGACCCATCTGCAGTCTTTATACCACAATGTCTGAAGGCCTACTCTAGGAACTGGAAAGTGGATCTGAGTCTCTATGGATTTTTCATAAACAAAAGGGAAACCTAAGAAATACCACATGCCTGGTCTTAACTAAATATTGAAGTCTCAAATGACCTTCGATTCAGGAAAAATGGGAAGGCTGGAGAGTTGGTGCTAAGATTGAGAGCACTTGCTCTTGCAGAGGACCAGGTTCAATTTTCAGACTCACATGGTGGCTCACAACCATCTGTAACTTCAGTTCCAAGGGGATCTTCTTCCTATCTCAGTGGGTACCAGGCAGGTACATGGTGCACAAACATACATGTAGGCAAAACATTCATACACACAAAATAATAAATAAATTCAAATTTGAAAAAGAAAAATGGAGCTGTTTAAACCAAAAGAGGACAAATTAATGACATAGTCATGCAAACTACAAATAACAGGGTGATATCCACTAGACTACATATGGAAAATTTGTCGCTGAGAGGAGATCCCTTGTTATCCCTGTGTAGTGAATGTTGACCGAGAGAGGAAAGTGTGATGGTGAGCCATGATCTCAAGACAGAATCCCAAAGGACTCTGCATGAGGTAGACCTACCCAATAGATCAAAGTCCTGGACAACCCACAAGGAGATGCCTAAAAAGGGGAAGAGCCGCAGGCAAGAACCAAACATCTGCTGAAGTCTGGAGTCCACCTGGGGAAGGGGCACAGACTTGGGGTGACAGGTTTTTCAGCCACTTTCTGCTGGCTTAGGCCGCAAATTTCTTATGGGGGCTTTACTACACAGGACAAATGGACCAGGTCAAGGGGCTTTGCCACACCTTTTTTTTCTTCAGGAAGACTTCAGAGGCTAAAATGTGTTTGTAGACACTGAGCATTCAAGTATTTGAAAATAATCCTCCAAATTCAGTGGAGGCAAAGCGGTCTTTAAATATTTGTGCAAATATTAAATCTATATATTTTGTGATACATGAACATTTGCATGCATAATGAAACCTCTTTAGTAAACAGTGTGCAATGGTTAAGCTAAAGGGAAGTTTACCACTCCAAACCTGAGGAGGTTAAGTGCTGTCTTGAATGGTCCTGGCATGTGGTCTGCCCCAATCCTGCATGGCCTGCTTCCACGGCACTGACTTCTCCAGGAGAAAAGGATAGCTGGACTGTTTACAAGATGAGGAAGGCCTGCTCAGAGATGCTGTTCTCCATCATCCCAGGCATTTCCACCCTCAGATGAGAAGTTAAAAACTGGTAAGCTGGACTTTTAAAATACACTGGAGAATGCTGAGCTCTATTGCCCCCAAGTGGTCAAAAGTGATACGACACCCCACTAGAGAGTTCTGTCTTTGTGGGCAAGACAGCTGGGGGGGGGGGGGCGGGGAAGCAACCAACCAACCAACCAAACAAGAAAACAAACAAACAAACAAAAACCTCAGGAGATGGTTAAAAGCCAGGTACTGGGAAGCTGGAAAGATGTTCAGTGATTAAGAGCACTGGCTACTCTTCCAGAGGACTTGGGTGGAGTTCCCAGCAGCCACACAGTGGATCATAGCTATTAGCAACTCCAGGGGATCCAAAAATCATTTTCTAGCCTCCCCCTAGGCACTAGGCCAGGCACAAGTGGTGCACTTACACACATGCAAGCAAAACACTCATACACATAAAATAAAAAATAGAGCAGGTGCTATGTGTTAAGGGGTGAGAGAAGGCTGAGGAAAGAACACTACTTATGCTACAATTTTCTCCAAACCAAAGAGGAATAATGGAGACAATCTGTTGGAAGTGAGGCAGAATGTGAACTTTCTTGCCCGGCTATGTAGCTCAGAACAAACAGTATCTTATCTCTCATAATCGATGACTGGGAACACTGAACAAGTATGTATGGGATCTCTTTACATAGTAATTGCATAGGGAGTTGGCCAGACTGCATGGTAGTATCCTATAACTTGATGTTTTTACCTGAAATGCCGCAATTTTAAAGCATTTTGTTGTACAAATCAATGCAGTACAAATACTAGTCAACATTAAAAAAAAATGATTTGGCAAGGGGGAGAAAAGAGAAGTATGTCTTGAAGAAGGCATCATGTAATAAATTTATTATGTTTTGTTACATTTTCCAGTTTTCTCTTAATTCCAATTGTATACTATATAACCAACTGCTGTCTCAGAAATAAAATGTTTTAAACATAAAAATATAAATTCTGCTTCTTAAAAGTGCATACACCTGGAATAATAAAATATACAAATAAATAACAGAAGGCAGTGACACACCTCATGCACTTGGCCTAAAATAATTTAAAATGTAGGGAACATTTTCTTCCAGCCTGCAGGAAAGATACTCTGCCATCCTTTTACTGAAAAATTTATACAGAGCTCACTACTGGCTCATGAATGACACCAAAGCATTTTGTGTACAGTGATATGACATGCAGCTTTTAAGACAACCAGAGAAATAAACGCCGCTGTAAATACACAAAAGAATCAAGAAACCATTTTGGTAATGGGGCCTGAATTCATTTTTAACCAGTGGTGAGAGGCACAGTCGGTGAGCAGACCTACACAGGACATAAATGCCTACAGGAAAGACTGACGGAGCCGCAAGGGCAGAGACACAGTCCCCCAGTCTGGAATAGCACCTAGGAAAGTTCATGCTGCATGTTCACAGCAGCAGAGAGCTCGACTCTGGGAGGCTGTGCCAAAGCTGTTCCAGCTCTGATTTTTCCTAATATCCTTACTCCTTGAAATATGGACCATGTCACATAAACTGTCTCTTTTTGTAGGCAGTCTGATGCTCAATGGGATGAGGCCACACAGCACAGTAGATTATTTTGAAGATGGTATAGTGCACCTAGCTCACCACGGATTAAAACCAAACATCATGTGCCTCTGCAGGTAACATATACTGCCAAATTCCTGGATAAGTATTGATTTTTTTTTAATTACATGAATAAATAGCAGTGAGAGCTCCAAAATAATTCAAATAAAATGTTTCACACTTGTTTTTAAACTGAAAAGGACTCCTCAGCTATGTTCTGAGTAGGAAAGGCCTAGGGTGGAGTGCAATCTGCGCAGGAGGCCCAGTGCAGCCTGTGGCTTGCAACTGTGCTGTCAAAGCAGAGAAGGGTTTGCAAGGCTAGACAGGTAGCTTCCTACCGTCTTCTGACACATTCTCTAACCTGGAGTGACTTCTCCTCCTGCATGGGTCTCAGCCACACAGCAGAATTTGGAAAGAGGCTCTGGAAATGAATTTGGACCCCTTCGGGCACTGTGCCTGCCACCAAGATCATCCTCAGAAAGGCAAGTGACATACCACCCATAAAATGCTCCACAGGTCCAAATCAGGCCTTGAAGTCAGAAAGCTCCTGTCCCCTGAATTTCAAGCAGGGGATTTACACCTTCTTTTAATTTTCTTGTCCAACACAACTGGAATTCCTCCTGAGTACTTTGCATGGCAGTGATGAGTCTCACCATAAACTGTTGGCAAACGATGGTGTACCATATCCTTCTCAATTCTACTGCAACTAGGAGAGAAAGTCACGGGACCCAATCAGTGCTAACTGGCACTAAAAGCCTGGAAGAGGCCCAGGCATTTCAAGTCCCTTGATGATCCTAGTGACCTCAGGTGAATCATCCAGAAGAGGCCTGGGGATAGTGTATGTATGAGATTTGAAGACACCTTTCACATACACTATGAGCCTATTGTCCCTGTCCCTGCCCCATAGGAAACAATGGTTTTAAATGAATGGAAGATGGATCTAGACCTGAATCCACTGTACAACACTATCATACATTCCACATCCTTAATCTTACTGAGACCAGTGGGTGGGAAGACCCAGAGCCTTCCTAAACAGCTCCAAGTCTCTACAAAAGCATTTAAAAATTGTTAGCACTATGTGAAGCCACATCTCTCCTTGTGATGAAGGACACTAGAAGATATAAAAAATTAAAATCTATAGAAAATGGCAGGTTATTTCTTAGAACAAAATACTTTAGGAAAGTCTTCAGGCTAAATACAATATATACACCAGTGTATGTTCAACATATCCAATCCACTCCTGCTTGCAAAATACTATTTTATACACAATCTCACCAATGATCAAAAAGATTGGCAGAGAAATAGACACAAAGCAACCTAAAATTCACATTCATGCTCACCTACACTGATGATTAAGCCACATTTTAAAAATTACAAATTCAAAAATAGAGCTCCAGAATCTGAGTTGTCTTTTTCCTTTTTTAAAACTCAACGTTTAGTGTAGTTTCTCTGTATACTTTTAATCAGTTGCTTGCATAGGTAGTATGAGCATGCTTTCTAGGGTAAATGGAGGGCATGCAAAACTGCTTTCTTTACTTGGGGGTAAAATGATTGGTCATGCTCAAAAGGCAGCTACAAAAAAAAAAAAAACCAATTTGGGGTCTGATCAAAAGGCAGCATGGGACACCGAGCATTGATTGAAATAAAAGCATTATGTCCCACCTGAAAGGTGCAGTCAGTTGAACTGCAATGAACCTTTTATAAAATTCAAGCAAGAGCAGCCTGCATACTAGCAGCTAAGTTGTTTTTATGTTAGGCACTGGTATGTCAGCAAATTTTGCCCTTCTCAACTCCAAAATATAAGTATCAATGCACCTCCAAACTGTGTTTTATTGAAACTGTGCTTATGATTTTCATTCTAGTTCAAAAGTCCAACCCGGAACACTAATTACCTTTGCATTCAATGGCAATCTATACAGAAAACTCTAACTTCAGCTATTTAGTAATCTATCAAAATGAAATGTGATGCCATGTGTCCATCTACTTAAAGAGGGTTTATTTGAAGTGAGCTTTGTTTACAACTCTTTAATCCATATTCCCTTAAGCTGCCACTACTGCTCCCTTGACAAACCATTCCTATTTGTTTTATTACAGTTAGAGGGTAACAATGCATCCCATCCCTCAGCAATCTCCATTCCACCTCATACAAACACAGAGGGCTGATTCTAGTGCAGCGTGACTAGGCACTAGATTTTACCTCTACACAGTAGACAGCTCAGTCTGAACCAGTGGCCAGAAGACCACAATGTCTCCAGAGATAAACAAGGACACTTTTGGTTTCCAGACAAAACCTCAAGAGAATCTCAGGCCTTAGCCGACCAGAATCCATTTGGTGTTTCTGCTAAAGACTATCACTCCATGGCAGGCCCTGTTTGCTCTGGTGTCTCCCAGGACTCCTCAACTATAGCAGACTGCTGAAGCTTTCTGTTTACCTCTGTATGCAAAGCAGGCCTAAATGAATTGAATGAATGAATGATTAAATAAAAATTACATGTGTTCAAGTCAACCTCAGATCTCTGCACAATTGTGGCACAGCACAGATATACCACATTGCTCTATTGGTCTGGCATGGCACTACTTACTCTCAGGCATAAGAAAATACAAAAGGGGTTGGCAAGGGTCTTAAGTGACAAGAGCATCATCTAAAGAGACATGAAGGCAAGGTGGAAGGCTAACTTAAGGAATGGTGTAGCCTCATACACAGGATGTTTACAGGAAAAGAGAGCAAGGATAAAAAGGGGTCTAATTTAACACTAAAAAAAATTACTATTGCATCACTCTGTTGGTTGGTGCTGTGTGCCTGCTGGAAATGACTGCCCTAACCAGGCTCAGTGGGTTGCCAAGCAGAAACTCAGGCCTACCGTCTGAGCAGATGATTTTGACCCCAGAGCACACATATGTTCACTGTATCCAATCACTGGGAAGAGACTGTAATAACCAAGTCCTTAACCCTGCCACAGAACTGAATGAACCAAGTAACAACACTCGGGTAAGCTATGTCACTTCAGACAATGCCTTCAAAGCAGCCTTTCCTGGGTCTTAAACACACCCCAGTAGTCAGGAATTAGATTTCATTGTTTCCCAACCTCACAAGCATGACAGCTTCATAGCCTAGACAATGCCATATGTCCTGACTTTTTTCTAGTAAATTAAATATGAAATAAGGACTAAACTCCATATGTGTGTATGTGTGTACACGTGTGTGCATGCGCGCGCACACACACACACACAGAGCTTTTCAATTTTATTATATTATAGAAATTGTATTTCTAGATCCCATGGAAAAGTAAAGAGACTTTAGAGGAATTTTTTTTTTTTTTTTAAGAAAACATGATACTTGTGGGAGGGAGGATCCATTCCTACTGCATTCAAGAATAAAACTATGAAGTACTGTGAAAATTAAACTAGTTTCTATTCATCTTAATTATGGCAAAACAGCTTGTTATTAAAATCCTTTGTCTTATCACACTCTAATTCTAAGACCATTTCAGAGGCTCAAATCACACAAACACTCAGTTCCTGATACTGATGGCCTCACATTTACTGCTTTTTCAGATAAGAAAACAAGACTGGTGGCTAAACACTGATGGGGCTGACCTTGTGCCACTGAACAATGATGGCATGCAAAGGTAGCTGTCACCTCAGTCACACCAAGGAAGGCCAGAGAGCCTCAATGCTTTGGGAAGCCACAAAGGGGGACGGACAGAGAAGCAGCCAGTACGGGTCTGAGTGCAGTGGGCACTGGCTCACACACACTGGATTACATGGAGCACTGTGGTAACGTGCACGAGGTTGAACACCTAAGCCTCAAATACCACAAGGGCTGAAAATCCCAGCCAACCTGACCCTGCAAGCTACCAGCTAATGTCCACATTAGCAGCAAAATAAACTTAAGTAATCTACTGGAAATACTTCCCAAGAGGTATTCATTAAAAATCAAAAAACAAAAACAGGACAGTGCAGAAATCAAAACTGCATGCACATATGTACTGCAGTCGCTTCACAGAAATACTGAAAAGGAGTTTGTATGGACCTGGAAACCATGAGCCTCAGTATTTAATAACACATAAACTCAACATGCTATACTTAATGACAAAGTGACAAATGCTACTCTGAGAATCAAGACCATGATTCTCTTGATGCTAAAAAAAAAAAAAAAATTAAAAAAAAAAAAAAAGGATACTAAAAAACTGGGCTGGAAAGTATTTCCAAGTGATTTCCTCAAAGCTTGGAAAACTGTTTTACCTGTGAGAATTCAGTGAGGTTCCCCTTTTCACATACAATAATGTAATTTGCAACTACATGCCAGAGGGAACATATGCCAGACTCTGCTTGAGTTCTTGGTCTGAGATGGGCTCTCCAGAACAGAGTAGACATAAAAGAGTTACTGAAAAGCAGTCAAAGGGAAGATTGACAGGCAGGATCCAAAGTGCACATGCAATGCTTTGTTGCATCTCATGTCAACACACCTCATGTCAGTGGCTCTCGGCAGCAGGCAACTTCTTTCTTTCCCAAGCAACAAGGCAAGGCAGTAAACATGCACACAAGGGGCAGTATGAGAGCCTCAACTTCTAACGGAAAAAAGCAACATCAGGGAAGGAAAATGGTATCAACTCAGGCTTCCAGCTTGGAATAAAAATTTTTTCTGGTTACTTTTCAAAGGCATTAACTGTTCTGCTATAGTTTAAAATTCCAATGGCCTTACCCAGCAAATTTAGAATGAAAAAGAAATATTAGTGACTGGATTTCTGACTATCCAAACTTTGCCAGATCTTAGAACATATCCAAGGAGTCAAGACAGGCTAGGGTATGCATATCACTGCAGATGTGAAGGCAGCAAAAGATTTTATGTCTACCTCTGATCCCTCTACCTGTGGCAGTAGGAGAAAGGCCAGTCTCCACCTCCCCGCATGTCACCTTCCTCTTGAACCCATTTATTAGTAATGTACATCCATCCTATACTAGCTGAGTATGTATACCTGAGAAACATTAGTATTAAGATATTGCCCTTACAAAAACTGGTAGATGGGCCCAAGCGCAGAAAGCAAGTTTTCCCTCAGTTTATTTTGCTGTTAGCGTCACAGTTTTTGTTTTTTAAGCTCCTGATGCCACTCAACAATCTACATGAAGATAAATTCTGCTCAGATGAAACCCAAGTCAAACAGTTCATCTGTCTACACACTGATAGCTTAATTAGTTCACAGGTTTCCAAACCCTAGTGTCCAGTGAAAGTGTTAGAGTTCTCTAGAAAGAAATAGGTACAATTGCTAAAGGGACTATCCAGATTATTTTCTACAGTTATTCTAGTTAGCTTGGTATCAATGCTTTGCCTATGGCTGTTATTTGGTTCAATGGCAGAATAAGGCGACACTTTTAACAATTTGAATTACACACACACACTCATACTCTCTCACACAGTCAGGCACATGACCAAAAACAAAAACAAAAACAAAATAAAAGCATACAGAGCTTTGGTGGGAAGGGAGGAGTTCTAAATAAATAAACATCTGTACAGATAAAACACCCGAATTGCAGAAGATCACTGAGGTTTTTGAGAAGGCCGTGCAGAGGTTTGCATGCTGGAAGATAGCTTTTTGGAGCCTTTCTCGGTGGCCAGCCTGCTACTGGGAGACAAGGGAACTCCGGAATCTAGCTGGGAAGACTTGGATCTGCGAGCAGATAGCAAGGAATGTTTAGCAGAAGCAGGGTCCTTGGAGACAAGCTGTTCTTTTCCAACTGCATTTGTGTTTGGCTGCTGTGAGCCTGGGGGTTGATGGCCTTTCTCTGCCTTGTCATCTGTGGTATTCTTACTGACAGACTTGACAGAGCTCCCACCAGCCTTTTTGGACAGCAAGGTTGTCTTGCCAAGATCAGTGGACCGCCGGGTTTCCTTCTGTCTCAAGGCTGACTTGAAGAAGGACAGTCCCTTATCTTCAGACTTGCTGTCCCTCTTCAACCCAGAGCGCACACTGGTGCTCGGTGAGCGCAGGCTGGCCATGGAGGAGCTCCGCACGTGTTTGCCATCGACTCTGCTGTCCCCTGCTCTGGCCTGATTCACCCGCGGAGAGCTGGGTTTGGAGGTGGAGGTGGAGGAGACACTGGCTCTGTCAGAACCTAAGCTCTGTCTGGAACCCTCTCTACTCAAGCTCCGGTCAGAAGTCCTGCTCTTCCCAGAAGGGTAGGAGCCCCTGGTGCCAGGGCCTGGGGCTTTTTTGGCAGATATGGAGGAAGAAGAGTAAGTGAAGGCAGAAGCAGACTTCTGCTTCTGTGGTGAAGGAGAAGACATGGATTCCTGGGACCTGGGGGACGATTCTTTTTTGGGTTGGGTAGAGGCAGGGGATGAATGCCTCCCACTGGCCCTGGAAGAATCTGCTTTGCTCCGACAGCGGGCAGGTTTCATGGAAACCTTCACAGGAACAGGTGAAGAAGGGGATGGACTTGAAAGAGAAGACTCCTGGCTGGCCAAGGCTGGCCTCCCCTTCCGCATGCTCTTCTCTGGCTCAGAAGTGCCTTTGGAACTAGGGGATCTCTTTGTTGTGCTCTCTGGCTTCTTTGTGAGGGAGTCTGGGTGGCTGGGAGGTTTCACCTCTTTGACTGGAGAGCTGTCAACAGAGTCACTCTGGTCCACATAAGCAATCTGGTTGTTATTATCAAAAGGATCGGAGACGGGGGGCAAGCAATCCCCTTGTGCTAGATTTTTGCTTGGTGTGTCTACCACACTGGAGTTCAATTTTCGAGAGTCTGACTCATCTTTGAACACACCTTCCATGACAGCCAGTGGGGCCCGGCCCACAGTCTTGTGCTCTCGTCTATTGTGACTGTCACTTGGTTCCTGGTGGCTACCAGAAAGGTTCCGTAGACTACCGAAGCAAGAAATGGAGACTTTGTCATCACCTGCTTCCCCAATCCTTTCAAGGGTGGAGGCAGATCCATGGATCGGGGAGTCCCCTGAGAAGCGAGAAGGAGAACTGGAGCGCATCTGTAGCTTGGCAGACAGGGACCAAGAAGGTCGCATGCAATTTTCATTGACTGCCAAGGGGCTGGTGACAGAAGATCTGGAGGACAGGCTTTGTCGCTGCACACTTCTCACAAATGGTCGAGTAGAAAAGCCTCCTGCACAGCAGAGAAAATTCTGTCAGGCTAAACCAACAAAAACACTTAGTAACACCTTCAGACACTAGAGAGAGAGCGAGGGCAAGCCTGATGGAACAACAGGACCATGACCTTCAAAGCTGGCCTGTTTGCTAGAGTCAAGAATAGCTGTGTGTTTTCAACCTTTTAAAGACCAGTTCCCTTATCCACAAAATAGGGTCATGCTAACACTGAAGTCAGCCAAATGTTCTCCACCTACTTCATCCTACATCAGGGTCAGCACACCTTCTGGAAAGACCTAGTCAGTCTGTCAGGCTGTTCAGGCAATTGTTTAGCTCTGTGACCTTACCGTAAAAGTAGCCACAGGTGGCATACAATTAAGGCTATGTTCCAAAATCTATGGAAAAACCAGCCATCCATATGTGGCCTCCAGCTACAGTCAGCTGACCATTGGTCTAATTAGAGAATTAAATAAAATCTTATTAGTCTGTGTCCAGCAAGGATCCTGGCACTCACAGATGTTCACTAAACATGGGATGCTAACCCATCTCCTTCATCTTCCTGAAGGACACCTGGGACTGACAGAACAAACTCCTTGCCCAAAATGACACAAGACCTATTACCCTCATTGCACTCCCTGTTGAAGTAAGTCTATAACAGGAAACAATGAAAGGGTATTAGTGGAAAGAACTAGAGCCTTGGATATTATTATACATACTACCTTGAATGACTGGTAGACTAGTATTTCCAAAGGTTTAAACCTTCCCAAGACAATTCCAAGCTGAATTCTGTATACATTTATAACTGTAGCTGTGGCCTTTGTGACTTCTAAGAGTCAAGTTCTGTTCTATGTGACCACTCTGAGCAGGGCTAAATGATGATGATGCTTAAGAAGATATTGATTTCACCAACTAGACTGTTTAAAAATAGATTAAAGCAAGCTACTCCTGGGTTATTGTTAAAACAACAGCAAATTCCAAGTTTACAGGGCTGTGGTGAAAATAACATCCACCTAAATAGGCATAGGTTCCGTAGTCAGCTTTTCCTAAAATACCAGAAAGGAGAAAGGGCTTAGCAACCATAGTCCAACACACTCCTGCTTCACGAGGAAAAGAAGTAAAATGCCAAAGCAGGTCGAGTCAGAGCCTGCCCCAGCTCTCCTACCTGACTTCTTTCCAACTACCTTCCAGTGTGGCTCCATTTCATTTTCTCAGAATTATCCATCACCCTGCTGGGCGGTGGGGGCGCACGCCTTTAATCCCAGCACTTGGGAGGCAGAGCCAGGCGGATCTCTGTGAGTTCGAGGCCAGCCTGGGCTACCAAGTGAGTTCCAGGAGAGGTGCAAAGCTACACAGAGAAACCCTGTCTCGAAAAACCAAAAAAAAAAAAAAAAAAAAAAAAGAATTATCCATCACCCCTAGAAGCAGATTAAAGCAACTGAAATACTGGCGGCAAAGTGAATCTCTCTGGAAGATGAGTCACTGTCTTCATTACAGAAGCTGAGCTCACCCTCTCCCCCTTCCAGCTCTTAGTACTTAGGCTGCCAATCCATCCCATACCACTTGGGGTTCCTGGTAGTACTAAGGGCTATCCTGTCAAGGCTCAAGCCTAAGTGCAAGGTACCAAGAAAAAAAATAAATAAACAAAATACACTTCAATATTTAATCAGATTTTCCCCAGTATTGATATTGTGACTATGTTTAGAGTAGAGGTCAAGCTGACCTAATGGTGTCCTCATTGAACTGAGAACAACTCTACATGAAGCAGTCTCAGGCAAGGTAGACAGACGTCTCTGGGTCCTTACAGCCATTCTGCAAATTTTAACAAAAAGTATTTATTACTAAAAGAGCTGAAGATCTAATCTGTACATTGGAATATAAAAGTGGGAAATAATGAAGTAGAAGGAGAAAGCCCTGAGTCACAGAGAAGCCACAACTCAGTTATGCAACTCCACTCTCTTGAGTTCTACAAACTCCTTGGAAAAAGACTTTGTTCCCAAGCCTGCGGAACCTGTGCTTTGTTTATGAGTTGTCATTTTGGAAATCTGACACCAAGACCCACACCCACCATCGTCTTCACTCCTTTCTCCTGTCATCTCCACAGACTCAGAGAGTGAGGCCAAGGAGGTGCGTCTGGAGGAGGCTGCAGAGGTCACGCTGGCTTGCTTGCTCCCTGGGAGCCGGCTCACCCAGTGCTCACACAGAGAAGAACTTGTGGAACCTGCAGAAAAGAAGATGGGTCCTGAGGTCAGCCAGGGTCCTGCACTGCACACATCCTATCAAGTTAAGCTGCCAGTCAAGCCAGAGACTTGTGTCCTCATTCCAGAGTTAAAACAAACTCCCACAGCTGAGTATCTCTAGCAAAAACGAAGAAATTTCAAGCAATTCCTACAGAAAAGTTGTAGAAACAAAATGCAAATATAGAATAAATGTTTCCAAAAGCAATACCTAATCCTGGCAAGGGAATAGTAGAACAAGGACACACAGCCACTCACTCTACAAGGGACTCGCTAAGCACAAGCTCTAAGCACTGGCAGTACTACTGAATCACCCAGAGAAAAGGCAGTAATACAGACATTGTTTCACTTAGCTTCAATGTCTTTTGGACATTTTAAAGCCATTTTATAATACTAATGATACATGCACGCACGCACGCACGCACCAGCACACACACACACACACACACACAGTCGGGGATACAAATGTGCTCTATGTCCATCAGTCCTATCAATTCCAGGGGTACCTTTAAATATATGTTAGTGCAATAGTGTTCTTGAAATTGACTACATGAAGCAGCACTGCCTTAAACAGACCTAAAGAGACCATCATTTTTAGCACATCTCAGATTCTGGAATGGCCCAAGAGTACCAGAGTGCCCTCTTCCAGCCACCATGTAGGCCTTGTCTCCTAGCAGGGGGTTGCTCTGCTTGAGGAACACTTCCTTTCAGTTGCTTTAAGCAGACCCCCGTAGAGGCCTGGAAAGGTACATAAGTCACCACTCCCTGCCTCTCCTATTGATTATATTACCACATTTCAAGCTATTTTCTTAAAGCCATAGTCCGCAGTAAGAAGCATGCATCTTCCTCTCATTTGGATTATCTATAGCTGCATCCATGTTTTGTGTAGGACTCATGTCTATACTGACTAACATAATAGGCTGCATCTCATCAGCAAAATTCAGCCAGGCAGTGGTGGCGCACACCTTTAATCTCAGCACTTAGGAGGCAGAGGCACATAGATCTCTGTGAGTTCAAGGCCAGCCTGATCTACGGAGTGAGTTCCAGGATGAGCTCCAAAGCTACACAGAGAAACCCTATCTCGAAAAAACAAACAGATAGACAAAAACAAAAAAACAAAAAAAAAAAGCCCTCAATCAGTTAACAGCAGTCAATTCTTCCCCTAAAAGAATAATCTTATGGAAGAAAAATAACTCTTCCTTCCTTCCTTCCTAATGGTCCTTTACTGCTTACAGAATGCTTTCACATACCTTCACCAACGGTAAACAACCAGCAACCCCACTGGGTGGATGTTATCAGATGGGACATGTTCCAAGACAGTCCAAACAAATGTCAGAACAGCACCTCAGGCTGCTAACACTATTCCTCCAGGCACTTCACCAACAAGGAAATTATGAGTGGTTTGGCTAGGCTCTGCCCCACCTCTATGTGAGCTCTGCTGGTCCATGATAGTTCAGCATCCACCCAAACTTCCTTAGCTGAAATCATATTAGATTCCCAGATTAAGTGGAAGTGTGAAAATTAATCTCATCAATGAAGCCTTCTGAGACATCCTCTGGACCAAGAATTACAACCTCCTGCTCTGGGAAAACACACCAAGAACCAGGTTACCTGCCACTGAGCTATTGGCCGACCACGATGGGATGGCTGTCCGCCTCTGGTAGAAAAGTATGTAAGCTGTCTGCGTGCACACCTCATCTTCTGACAGCTGCTGCACATCGCTGTCATCGAAGCAATACCAGAGACCGTCCACGGAGTTCTTACAGAACGCTGCCAAAAAGAGCCCACCGTCAGCACCAGCAAGGCCACACCAGGCACTCTACCCACATACTTTATATTATATATACCCTTTATAGTTCACGTTTATAATTAATTCAATAGCATTTTAAACTGCCCATAGTAACAGAAAGAGATTAAGGGAAAAAAAATCCAAATTTCATATCACACCTAGGCAGAATGTTCCAAGAAATTCCTAAGTATTCCAATTTCATAACTATTTCATCTCAGAAAACTCATTACACTTCTAAGTATAAGTAGGTCTCAACCAGTGACAATTTTGTCCTGCTAGTGACACTTTGCAATGAACGGAAACACTTTGATTGTCACAACTAGGTGGGTTGGTGGTGGAGGTCAACAAGCATCTAGTGGGTAGAGGCCAGGCATGTCCACAATACATAGGAAGCATTCTACAACACAGAATATCCAGTCTCATTGTCAAAAGGCAGGGTAAAGAACTTTGATTTTTGTGTTTACTAGTGACATAAAATATGAACAGCCACCAACTAATATTTAAGACTTACCATAATCTAAACATCTCATTTAATCCTGAGATTTTTTTATTCCTACAAATTTACACAGGCTCAGAAAGACTCCTTATGGGGCTGGGGACATAGCTTAGCTGGTAAAGTGCTTACCAGGCAAAGGTGAGGACCTGAGTTCAATCCCCACCACCCAGCCTAGCCAAATCAGCAAGTCGCAAGCCCCAGAAACCCTGTCTTTAAGAACAACAAACAAACAAAAAAACAGCAACAAGAAACCAAAACACAAAGTAGGTGTACCTGAGGACACCTGACCTCACACACTCCACAAATACATCCATATTATCCCACACACAAAGACTGCCTAGCACATAGTTGTGCAGCTGGTGGAGGATGAGTATATGGCATTTTGGGTTTATCTAATCTTTTGGCTTGTGCTTAAAGCCCTACTGTACCCCACCCTTTTCCTTCAGGGGAAGACTAAATGATCCGGAAGTTCCCTGCAAACCTGAGAACACAGAACTCAAGAATACATACATGGAGCCTTCTCCCCAGTTTCAACTCTAAGCCTGAGATAAAAATAAAGAAGAATTAAGTACTATCAAGAAAAACAAAAAATCAGAACCAGTAAGAGCCAATAAAAATATAGCTCAGTTATTAGAATATGTGCTTAGTGTGCCCAAGAACCTGGGTTCTATCACAAGCACCATACCTATGCCAAAACCTTGAGGTCATGAGGCCAAGTCATACTATTAGGCTGGATCAAGGGATCTTATAAACCTTATCCAGAAAAGCAAACTATTATCACACTTCTTAAAATACGCATTTACTGAACACAGATGGGTGCTGGAATATTCAGTAAATGCTGACACAGACTTAGTTAGCTCTCAAAGACAGGGCACATACAATCCTGACAGGCACCACGAGTGACACCCTCGTTAGGCCACTTCACTTTTCAAGTGCGGAACCACAGAGATGAAAAGGGACCCAGGTGAGGAACTGTTCCTAGCTAGACAGGTCCCAAAAGAGAAGCAAAGACTCTGAAGTGGGAGAGACATCAGGTGCAGCTACCAAACCAGAGAGTGAAATGGAGACACACACAACAAATGGAGTCATAGCAACAGCACCAGCTGGGCCAATGGTGTCAGGCCAGGCTAACACACAAAGGGCCCATCTGGGGAGGAGGCTGCTATTCTGGAGAGGTGAGTGGGAGCAGAACTGCACAGGGATACGCCCACCAAGAGATAGAATAGCCTTGCTCTAGTTCAGTCTGTTTCCTTTCAGGATGGTCTGTTCTTGAGTGTGGCATGGAAAGGCCACATAGTAACTTACTAATAAGCAAACTATTTATTTCTAATTCTACTTGCTTTTCTCCCGAACACTGCCTTCCAAAGTGTTTTCTAGGCCAGTGCTACTCAAGTTATAGCTCAGAACCTGGCATTTGTCCACAAAAGGAGGCACCAAAACAAAGATAAGCATTCAAAAACATCTAGCAATATGATACTGCTGTAACATTTGTATTGTATTTTTACAAAACTGGCTTATGAAGGATTGGAAATGCTAAAATAGAAAATATCAAGGCCTTTATCATAGATAGTTTGAGAGTCTCTTTTCTAGAATCCTTGTACAAGTTAGCCATATACACACTATGCAATTACAGCAAGAATGCATCAAAGACATTCTAGTGAAAACTTAAAAACAGAGTATCGTCAGCTAAATACATGCTGTGAGGTAGCTCAGCAGGTAAAGGTACTTACAGCCTATTTGATCCCTAGGCACCACATGATGGAAAGATAGAACCAACTCCCTCACACATGTTGTCCTCTGACATCTACAAGCATTGCCATCCCCAAAGACAAATAAATATAATTTAAAAAAAAAAAAAAGGTCATGTAATGCCAAGGGTTGTTTTCTCTAAATTGTAACTGTAAACATTAGAGATAAGATAAGCAATGGATTGCCTTAAGAACAGGAAAGGAGGGACCTGGGGAGATGGCTCTGCATGGTACATAGTGATAACCCTATCGAGTCAGGCTGATGCTCAATGGACAGCACAGTCTAAATTGGCAAGCTTCAGGCCAGTAAGAAATTGTTTCAAAACAAAGTAGACAAAGCCTAAGGAACAACACCCAAGGTTGTCCTCTGGCCTTCAAATTCAAACCCAAATACACACATAGAACAGGAAAGAGGAAATAATATAGACCAGTGACTCTCAACCTGTGAGTCGGAACCCCTTTTATAGGGGTCACCTAAGACCATCAGAAAACACAGACATTTACATTACAATTCGTAACAGTAGTAATATCACAGTAATGAAGTAGCAACAAAAATAATTTTATGGTTGGGGGTCACCACGACATGAGGAACTTAGCATTAGGAAGGTTGAGAACCACTGACAGAGACTATGCGAGTACCTCCTAGGGAAGGGCCAATGAGCAGACACACTCACTTCTGCTCATCACTGTGCTTCATGGGCCCAAGGAAAGTTATTTGGCCAAGTTCTTAGATGGGTCTACAATCACACCCAAGCTCCTTTTACTAAGTCACACTGCTTCTGAGGTTTTCAAGTAGTTTCTAAAGTCTGTTCTAAATAAAGAACAACATGATATTCTGAAACCTAGTACTGTCCTGTTTTCCCTAACAATTCCTTGCCTAGGTAGTATATAAGTCCCTAATTTGAAAATAACTTTTTTACCAAAGCTGAAACAGTGTAAATATCAACCAGAAATGCTGGCAAAGATGTTAATACAGTGAGTAGCTAGTAGATTTCAATTACATCTAAGTCCTTTTCCATTCTAAGAGTCAAGAATAATTTCATGACTCAGCATCCAAGAACACAGACATTACTAGTAATGTTAGAAAAGCAAATATCCAACTAGAAATATAATCATCACACAAGTGCCTGTTATAAAAATATATAAAACAACAAACATTGCATTGCCATCTAACTAGTGTTTGGAGTTCAAGGCCAGCCTGGTCTCCAAAGCGAGTTCCAGGAAAGGCGCAAAGCTACACAGAGAAACCTCGTCTCGAAAAAAACAACAAAAAAAAAGTACAAGGTAAAATATATTTAATATATTATGTGCTACTAATATCTTATGTGAAGTGAAAGCACCTTAGGAACCCCTTTTCTCCTTGCAAATACTTCCCAGACAAGCAGAAGCCAAACTGTTCTGCCATGAACACACCAGGAGGCTGGGTCGTTCCTCTCAAAAACAGCTGCTGCCAGCAGAGTTAAACTACAAGGGTTTCAAGAATGAGTGATTATGGCTAGTCATCTTCCTATCCTGACTGAAGAGAGCGTGCAAGGTTGGGAAGGCCAACCGTCACTATTACCTTGCCAATACACAGGGGGATTGGTGGCTAACTGCTAGGAGAAGAATCTACAAGGAGTCATCAACATTAGATTAAAAGTTTCAAAAAGAAAACAATCTATGTTTAACAATGGGAATAGTTACTAGTCAAGTCACTTAACAGAAATATGTTCTGAGAAACACAATGTTAGACAATTTGTCATTAGAACATCAGTATAACTACACAAGCTATGATGCCACCGTATCATTAAGCAATATCATCTTTACTGGACCACAGTAAAGATGTGGCTCTCACTCTGAGCCCACACGGTACTACTGCACAAACAGGTTGCCAATCTCAGGCAGCGTCTCCTCCCCTCCCCTGGGATCATCTCCACTACCACTTACTACACACATGGCAGTGTCTTTAAATTTTATTTCTAGCTACATCTCTACCTACTTGTTCCTACTCCTAGAAGATACACAGTGGGATTTCGTCACCTGTGATATGATAAGAGTCTATTGCAAGCTAACTACTAATATTTACGAGTGAAACATACCAGTAGTCACATCAGTATAAAAGAGCAAATGTATCAAAGTATTACTATGGATGAACCTTACAAATGTTACGCTCAATAAAATGAAGTGGCTACAAAGAACTAATAATACTGTGTGGTCCCATGTACAAGAGGTACCTAGAGTAATAAGTTCATCAAGACAGAGTATGGTGGCTGTCAGAGGCTGGAGGAAGGGGAGCATGGAAATTACTGTTTAATGAGTTTCTGTTAGAGAAGATGAAAAGTTCTGGAAATGGATAGTGATGTGGCTATACAACAATGTGTCCTCAATGCCACCAAACTGGACACTTAATACTGACTAAAATGCTAAGTTTAATTATATATATTTTAACCATGATTTTTTTAATGTTAATAACCTTTATCTGGATATACCTGATAAGCCCGTTTCACAATAGCATCCTTTCCACCTCTCTCTAGACTTCTTATGCTGACCACAGTTGCTTTTATAATGCAAAAGTAAATTTACCCTTAAAAGAATAAAGACATCATGAAAGTGGCTCATGACCATTTTAAGTTAGGGAGATGCTAGAGCCTCAAAAGCATCACATAGCTATAATGGGGAGGCACGCTGGGTAAACAAGAGTGGCTCCTCAGCCGTCTTGTGCAAACATTCTCCCATCAGGTCTGCTCACTACTGGATGAATGAACTCAGAAGGAAGAAGGTTCATGTATTTGATCTTGGACAGAGATCTGGAGGATGAAGCTGCTCTCAGAGCTGGCAAAAGGCACACTGGAAGAGAAAGGGAGGTTCAAAAGCTACAAGCAAACAGCCTGAAGGAAGCGTCAGCACAGACACGCAGCCTCTCGCACTGCAGACCTGTGTAGTGCCCCCCTTGCATGGTGCCATGATGATTGCACACAGCATACAGGTCATAGATGTAGTCCTCAGGGTCCCTCCCGAGTCCATAGGGCCGTCTCCATGGGGACCAATGAGATGGCAAGCTCCAGCTGCTCTGGCTTCTCTTAACCACATGAGGTGTCATATCCAGGCCAGTCAAGGGGAACTTGACCATGTTCTGAAGTTTCATACGCCTGTCTCCTTCCTGTTGCAAGAAGAAAAACAAGTTCTGATGACATTTTAATGCAAGCAGATGGAAGTTCAGTTTAGCATGAAATGTGGGCCCTGTCAGTTCAATCACTTTGAATCACCTATCTGATGTTTCCCAAGACACATTAAAAGGGAAATAGACTAATAGTATTAACTCTGTACAGCAATAAGCTTTAGTACTACCTAAAGTAGAACAGTGAGAAGCAGCATGTAGGGGAAAATGAATCTCCCGATTTTTATTTATTTATCTCTCAAAGCTTTTGTTTTGGGGTGGGAGGCAAGCTTAGAAGAAAAGTGACAATTTCTTTTCACTCTGTGAAGTGCCTGAAGATAATAGAGTACAGCCATGTAAAGGGCAAACCCCAACACCTAGCCCAGGAGAGGAATTCAATAAGCAGTGATCCTTCCCTCCTCACTTCTCCAACTAGCACATTTACTTGGCTGAACTTAACTAGTTAGCAAACAATCTTGAATAATCTGTATTTTCCATTAAACCCTTTGGAATATCCTTAAAACCTAAAAATCTGTTGAATGAATATTATTGCGTGTTTTCAATGTCCAGGAGAACATTTAGCAAACTAATCAGACATGGATGTGACAATCACAATGATTTATGATGGATCTACTAAGGAACAATACACGTTCATAGGAGAAAAGCTTCTGAATGAGAGCCAGGCTTATTACTGGTGAAGAGGGAAGCACTGAGGCTTCCAGGAAGGAAGTGATGTCACCAGAATTGTGAGTGAAGAACTGTAAGCAGTGTGTACAACATGCCAGGAAGGGCAGAGCTACAGAGGCTAAGAAATCAATTAAAAGACTGCAACTGCAACCGCCTGAACAATAACAGAAAGTCATTTAGTGGTAGGTGACAGCAATCAGGAGGAGACACACAAGGATTCCCTGGAAAAGCCAAGTCAATCTGCACAAGTGGCGACCTAGATCAGACAAGAAGGAATGCCAAAGATGACACTGCTGTTTGGAGTCTGGGATTCTGGAAGGAAAAGTGAAGGAAATCAGTTAGCATTAGGGGAGGAAGACAGAGAAGGCTGGACTGAAGTTTCAATCAATTTCCTACCTGCAGAGCCCAAGCTGGACGCCCAAGCCAAGTGCCATGCTTCATTATCCCGAAGCCTAGTCTGGAGGAGTCCCCTAAGTCCCACCTCGGTGCTCAGAAAACCCCGGCCAGGGACTAGCTGTGTCACCCTTGTTCCATCTTACGTCTTCACAGCTCTCCCTCCCTCCCTGTTGCTACACCTCTGCTACCCCTTAGTCAGCAGCAGCCTCATGCTGCCCACAACACTTGCAACCTCTCACCTGCTAACCACCCAACAGCTGACAGATCATGTCACCACACACTTTGGCAATTGCTGCTTCTGTCCAAAGTTCTTCACTGGAGCTGACTCTGCCCTCAAGGGTATGCTTGGACAACTGCTCTCTACCCGCCTTTCTCTTCCATCTTAGCTCCCACCACTCATCTTCTGGAGTGTGCCACCCCACTGTCCTGCTTTCAGCCTCTTCACGGCCCAGGCTCAGCATAAACTGCTTACTCTGTCACATGAAGTCCTCCTCCTCCTCATCTAGCAAACAGCTGCTCGTTTTTCTCACAAACTCTCTTAAATTCAGGCCACAAAGACTCACTACAGCTCACCTCTCATTAAATTCTCTTACATTGGGGCTGTCTAGGACATTCTTCACCTCAAGTTGTAGTAGACAGACTTTTTGGGGAAAGTGACTCACAAAGCAGTACAACAAAAAGCTGATATTTATATCTATTTATCACTCACCTACCCAACTATATAACAGCTCCTTGAAGCAGGACAGTACTGTTTATTACATCAGGTAGAAATAGAATTCTACCTGATCACTTCTCAACCCTAAAGTAAACACACTAAAATTTAAGGAAAACATTTATAAGTCTAAAGCAAATCCTTGAGAATAAAGTAAAACATGTGCATGAACTACATGAACTATAATTTTCAGGACTTAAAGGATCACAGGATAATCAAATTTTGCTTTAGAAAACATGACTATAGATAGGGTCAGTCAAACATGTGTGGAGACATTCAGACAGCATCAGTGGGTGAATCCAACAGGGTCACCAAAGAACCTATACAAGCCACCAACAGGAGTCAAGAGAAACAAGGTCATGCTAGTGTTCCCCAGTGACAGGATTTTCTTACCTGGCGGAATCTCTTGAGGTGTATAATAAGCACATCAGGCAGAGTCCACAGGCTTAATGTGATGCTCCCCTGTTGCAGCTGCTTGCAGTGTGGGCACCGCCATGCATCATCTGGAGCAAGCTGGAAACAAGGAGCAGGACTTCCATTAGGTACCACATAATGAAAGTCTTTGTCATGGCAGACAGCTGAACTACTTTCCTGCCCAGGGCCTGGTATCACTCAGCATCTCTTTGGAAGCTGCACAGGAGGACAGCCAATGGGATAACACAATGACAAGTAGCACCTGGCCAGTGTGGACACTGGATGAGTGCTAAACCTCCCTCCTCAAAGAAGAATGACCAAATGCTCTTGTTACAGAGGCACCCAAGCCCAGCATGCCACCAAATGCATCTTATCACTTTTGCATTAATATGGACTTTCTTGGTCTAGAACGTCTTAGCTGAGCAAATCTCACTACTGCCAACCAAGGTGGAACAAAGGGGGCTACCCCAAGTCCCAAGTCCCTCCCACTTCCTTCTTCCTTTCACCCCACTTCCCTCCATTTCTGAGCCTGTCTTTTCTCCACACTAACTTCCATGAACACACTGTACTCCAAGTTCTCGCTCACTCTCCTCCACACTTCATGTGTCCTAACCATTCCCTCCTCCAGCAGCACTGAACTGCTCTAAGCAATCCTCCTCATAATGCTCTCAACAAGCTCTTCCAAACACCAGTCCAATACTCGACATCCAAATACAGCATCTCTAAATGAAAAAGCTAGGGACATGTCAACTTAGAAGTGTCTAATGCATGAAAAATCCAGCCACAGAAGGGACATCCAACCTGGGATCGCACATGGGATGAGGTAAGAAAAGCCCTGGGAATGGAAGATAATTCCCACCAGAATATAAGAGAAAGAGCCAAAGTCAGAAAACTTGGGGGACATGTCTGTTTTAAGAAGCCACCAGGATCTGAAGATGCACACACCCCAAAACAAACAAACAAACAAACAAACAAACAAACAAACAAACGAAATATGGAAACCAGAAGCATTCCCTTCAGGTAAAGCCAAAAAAGAGTGGTGAGAATATGTAGTCATTAGTGCCATGCACCATGAGGTGGTCAAATGAAGCCTGAGCAGAGGCCACTGAGAACCTCAGACACCAGTGTCCACACTTCAACTTAGACAACAAGAAGAGGCTTTGGGGGGACAAGAGGGCTGCCAACAGTAAATCTGGGTAGCAGAGAGGAGAAAGACCAGTGAGTAACTTAAAAGGGAAGCACAATTTTCATGCTGCTGCAATTCTATCATGTTCACAGAAGACTGGTGGACAGAAGGGCTAACGAACAGGAATGATCAGAAAGTCAGATGAAAGGAGCCCAAACTACCATTCAGGAAGCCCACATCTCATGTGGCCTATTACTACTCCCTGTATGCGGCTACGCAGTCTCCACACTTGTGTCAAAGTAGGTTCTGTCCGTTTAAATCCCAACACATTATAAACAGACACTTCCATGAAATACAGTATTAATGACATAACACATCTAATTACTCTGAAAGTTTCTAAGACATTTTTCAGGTTCTGTACTGACTATAAATTGCTGGAAAGCTCCCAAGCCAGGCCATTGCACTCTGAGTATCCTTGGTCTATCAAGTCTTCCTGGCAATGAAGGAACTAGCTCTGCAGACATATGGACTTCCAGTCTGGTCTTCTGCCCAGATCTTCCTCATGGCAGGTCAAGATCACTCTCCTCAGCACTTCCCAACCTTTAGATCCTGTCTTTACATAAAATTAAGCCCAACATCTCACTCACAGGACAGTCAAAGTGCCCCCAAATAACTACCAGACCCCCCCCCCACCTCAAGGCCTCCTTCATCAAAATATTCTTGGCTGTATCATGACTCCAGATGTACCATCCCACCCTCTCTTCCACCTATGTCCCCGTGTGCCATCCTCACTAACAGTACATACATATCTGAAATGAAGAAAAGAGCAGCACCAGCATCATCACAGTTTCTGGCAGTGTTTCTAAAGCCTCCATGGACAGCACAACAATGGCTCACACCCACCTGAGCCTGAAGACAGCTGGACCCCAGACTATTGTCACACAACTGACTAAGTTCAACCTCCTCCTCTATACCTGTATTGTTATTTTTAACCCCATATTAAACTTCCAACCACGTACATATTCCAGGACATACTTACTGAGCACTTCCTATGTGCCAAGCACCACCTCTCTTGGATACAAAGATATTTAGTAGGAGACAGAGTCAAGGCTCTCACTGGAGCGCACACTATCCTAACTCTCTGCCTTAGCTCTTGTGCCCCTGCCACACTGATTACACTTCTGTTCTCAACCATGTCAAGTTCCCTTCTACCCTAAGACCTTCACTTCCATGTATGGCTGTTTTCCTGTCTAGGGTATGAAGAACATGAAGGCAGAACCACTGTCTTGGTCACTGACAAGCATCAGAGCGCTTTGTTTAGGAGCCAACTTGATAAACCTTTAAAGGAATGAGCCTCTAGACTCTAGAGTCTAGAGCAACCTACCTTGCCAGCACAAACTCCTCAATCCAGGGCAGTGAGCTGTTTTGTAGATCAAATGTAGCCATCAGTTCATCTGCTAACACCTAAGCTTTGTATTGTTTTCAAACAAACATCTCAAGTCAACTTTTAACACCCAGTGAAAAAGACAGTGAATCAAGAGTCTTCAATCAACCAGCTTCAAAACCAACTGCTATTTTATAATTAAGCTAAAAATTGATAACACATGTCCTTTGATAAACTATTTTTGAAGAACTTGCTACAAACAGGTTGGGGGAGAGAACTCAGTGAGATTCTGAAAATTATTTCTCACTATTTGAAGAAAATTACTATTTGTATGACCAAAGGACCTATTTTCAGGCTAATTTCAGTCCCTATCAGACCTATCAAGAAAGGAAATGGGCACCAGGTCTTAAGTAGGCAAACTCCTTATAACAGAAGGCACTCAGGCAGCTGGAGCAATCATTCATTTTAAATGAGGTAAAATAGAAAAGTCCTGAGGTAAAGTCCTGAGGTGCTGGGGGCTGGAGAGATGGCTCAGTGGTTAGGAGCACTGACTCTTCTTCCAGAGGACCTAGGTTCAATTCCCAGCACCCACATGGCTGCTCACAACTGTCTGTAATTCCAGTTCCAGGGGATCTGACACCCATGGCAAAACACCAATGCACATAAAATAAAAATAAAAATAAAAATAAAAAGAATGAGGACCTGAGTTTAAAAAAAAAAAAAAAAATCCTGTGGTGCCTAATTCCATATGGACAGGAGCAAAGGGTTAACTAATGGTCAAAATTATAATCCTGTTACAGTTTAATACAAGTGCTCCCCAAAGGTGCATATACTGAATGTTTGGTCCCTACCTGGTAAGACTATTTTTGAAGGTACTGGAAACCTTGGGAAGGATCTGGCTGGAGGAAGAAGGTCACCCAAGGTGATCTTTGGGGTGTCTTTTCCCTGGCCCCTTCCTTCTCTCCCCTTGTTCCCTGCCAACCATGAGGCGAATAGCCTTCTCCTCCATATACTCCTATCTCCAGGATATTCTGTTTCATAATAGACCCAGAATTAACAAAGTAAAGGACTGTGGCCTGAAACCTTGAGCTAAAATAGATCTTTCCCTCTTCTATTCATCTTCAGTATATCAGGTATTCTGTCACAGCCACACAAAGTCAGACTAACACAGGCCATGAAAAGGAAGATTAGATGAACTCTACACACTCTGGTCAAAATTTCCCATAGGCCTGGGCCCCACAGAGACTTATCCATCCACCTACCTGTCCATTCAACAGTTAAATATTTACTGAGTCCCTACTATAGGTAAACCATGAAACCAAGTTGTCTAGTACACTATGATCCAACATCACATGATATGTACGCTGCTCTGTACTGGAGCCACTGAGTACTTGAGATGGGGTTTACACAACTAAGGAACTTAATTTTTCATTTTATCTTATTTTACTTAATTTAAATTTCAATAGGCCCTGACACTTGTGTTTACAGGACATGTATACTAAATTGAGAAAAGTTGGGTTGTGTTGGTGGCCACAGCTGTAATTCCAGCACTCAAGAGGGAAGGTAGAGGCCTGCCTTTGAAACCATCCTGGTCTACATAGCAAGTTTTAGACCAGCTAGGACTGCATCATGAGACCTTGATTCAAAAACAAAAACATAAAAACAAAATAAAAATGAAACAAACAAAAAAACTGAGAAAAGTTTTCATTACAGGAAAATAATTTAAGACTTCCAAGCGGAAATGAACAAAAAATATATTAATCGTTAAAAATAAAATAATTATAAAGGTTCGTTTCTAGAGAACTCCAAATACTCAAAAATTTAAGTTACTCCTTGTTAAAGTCCTAAAGGGACTAACACTAAAAATGTAGAGTCTGTGGGAATGCAAATTCCTAAAGCACGGGCATGAGGAGTTTTCCTGGGCAGGACTAATCTCCTCACTGTCATCTTGCAGGCCCTCCAACTTACCCGTTCTTCTTTGGTGTAGAGTTGGAAACACTGGGATAAAGTGCAGGTTTGTGGCTGATGATGATGCTCCTTCTGCAGACGGACACTCTCTGCATCAGGGATATACTCATCTTCAGTGTTTACAAACAAGCTGCAATTCAGGGGAAAGGCAGCTTTCAGAGAATGTCTTATAAGACAGACATAGCAACAGCTTTTCAAAGTACTATGAATTCATAACCCAAAAGACCAATGCATAAGAATGTGGTAATTCAACTCTGCATCCTTCCAAAATATTCTTGGAAATTTCTTCATCTGCAAAGTTTATTTCAAGAGTTAACTTGGAGTTAGCTTTTCTCAAACTGTCCATGATTGCGTTTATTTTGTTTTAAATTATGTGTATGTGCACATGTGAGTATAGGTACCCGTGGGGGCCAGAGTGTCAGTTCTCCTAAAGTTGGAGTTACAGGCTGTTGTTAGCCTCCTGACACAGGTGCAAAAATTGAACTTGGTTCCTCTGCAAGAGTAGTATGTGCTATTAACCAGAGCTCTCTCTCGCTCTGTCCATGCTGCTTAAATCATTCATTCTTGTCCATGGTATCTAAGAACATGTACTTGATAGAAGGTTACTAGTCTACAGCTGTACAATCTTGAGCACACCCGATCCTGTCTGCTATAAGCCTACAAGAGCTGATGATCCTGTAACAAAAAGTCAAAGCAAATCAACATACACAGCAATTAATGAACAAATGGCTTTCCCTCAGCAGCAAGTACATTTTCTAAGGTTTTGAGCCTTGTAAAGAAGAATGCACTGCTTCCATAAAGGGTTAAACACACTTAAGCTATACTCAGTTAATGATAAGAATGGTATGTGACAGCTAAATTAAAAGACCGAAAACCAAACTCACAAGTCCTTGGTCTCCTTGTCCCACTCTACTACCAGTTTTACATGAGCCGTGCCGCCTGGTCCACAGGACTTCAATGCCCTAAAGAATGAGAGTGGAGCCACATAGTATTTTCTAAAAGAAAGATTTTACTTCAGTGTGATTATAGTCTATCTAGAATCTCGTAATTAAAGGAAATCTTAATAGTCCCCATCAGAAAGTCTTTAATCAGACCAATGTAGCCACTGATTTTGTAACTAGTTTACAAGCAGAATGGAAAAATCCTTAAAACATTCAATATAGAAATAAGAGTGAAAGAAATTTAGTATCACCTTATAAGTTTGCTTATATTTGCAGATATTATTTATTATCTCTCCAATTTTTGCCCAGTGTCTTACCCACACAGAGACTAGACTCAGTTTCCTGGAACAGTCTGCTCTCACACTTGCCCAACCCAACCCCCCTATGCCTACCTTGTGTCCATGTCAACTCCCCTGTACCTTCTTCTTCCATAAACACACACCAGTCAATTCACTGGTCATCGCCATTTTTTCGAGACATTCATCACTAATGGATAATATTACTCATCTTTTATCTTTTGTATGCTGTGCAATATTTTTAGATTATTTAGCTACTTTCATGTCAACCAAATAGTGACATTTGAAACAAGACTATGTTGTTTAAAAAAAAAAATTGTGGTGGAGGAGAATGAGACAAGTGTCTCATACACCCCAAGTCTCAAATCCACCATGTTGCCAAGGCCAGCCTTCAAATCCTGATCTTCCTGTACTGGAATTATAGGCATGCACCACTATGACCAGTTTGTGTGTTTTTAAAAAGTATATGTTAAAAAAAAAATCATTACAATAAAAACAATGCAACTTTTCATATTTAATGTAGCCACATGTGGATAGTCTAGATACATATATCTGCTAGTATAATAGATAGTATAAAGATAATAGAATATTATGTATGAAATCACAGGAGTGGCAAAGTAGAGCAACTAATTTTATCAGAGGAAAAGGAACAATAAATATTTTCACAATAAAGGAATTATGGACAGTGTCACATGTTCAAGCAATCATCAGTACAATAAACACAAAGGCAGGTGTTTGATGTAGTGGGAAGTGGGATAGCAAAGAGACTTGACCAAAGAGAAGTAAAGAGTTCAAACTACGGGATATGGGCTTTACCATCTAGACCACAAGTCACCAGGTAAGGGTAATGACTAGGGCGTGACCAGAACATTAGCCTGGAACACTTCAATCTTCATGGATGAGAGTGTAATTTATTTATCATTCATTTAAGTATTTATTTATGCATGCATACATACATATATGTGTGTTTGTGTGCATGTGTATGTATGTGTATTTTTTTTTAATCTTCCTAACATGAGCTACTTTAATTTCAAGAAAATTCATAGAATACTTCCATGCTGGCTCGTTTTATGACAACTTGACACAAGCTAAAGTCAATGGAGAAAAGGAAGCCTCAATTGAGAAAATGCCTCTATAAGATTGGGTTGCAGACAAGCCTGTCAAGTATTTTCTTAAATTAGTGACTGATGGGCGGGCCCAGCCCATTGTGAGTGAGGCCACCCTGAGCAGGTAGTCCTGGGTTCTATAAGTAAGCAGACTGAGCAAGCCATGGGGAGTAAGCCAGTAAGCAGCACTCCTCCATGGCCTCTGCATCAGCTCCTGCCTCCAGGTTCCTGCCCTATTCGAGTTCCTGTCCTGACTTCCTTAAATGATGAACAGTAACATGGAAGTGTAAGCCCTGCCAGACTTCTTTTTGGTCATGGTATTCATAACAGCAATAGTAACCCTGACTAGGACAACTTTGTACCCAGTATGAATCAAAAGTAAAACAAGTACTTAATTTATTTTTTTTATATTTACTTGTTAGTTTTTTTAATTATTTTATTTTACATCCCGACCTCAGGTTCCCTGGACACCTCTCCTCCCAATAACTCCCCGCATCCTCCCCTCTGCCCCCACCCCATCCACTCCTCCTCTGTTTCTGTTTAGAACGGGGGCAGGCCTCCATGAGTATCAGCAATGCATGGCATATCAAGTTGTTTAGTACTTAATTTCTCCATGAGCTTAAAGAACTTCAGACACCTACATGGAAATTATACCAGACATCAGACATCACAGTAAGTGTCACATGAGCACATGAGAGATTCCTGAAAATGGTTTTGTGTTTGTTTTTACCTTTCTACTGTCGGGTGGCACAAGGGCTGCTCTTCCTGAGGCAGCAAATAAGTTATTCCCACGACACTGACCACACGCAAACTGAATGGACACACCTATATCAAATGACAAATGAGAATTAGGCTGGATTTAATCAAGGGCATGTTTCACAGTGGCATTTCCAAAACAGATCAGATACAGCAAGCAGCTCACCTTACAAAATACTCCTCCACTTTAAGTACAAGGCACTCAAATATAGCTTATTTATCAAGTATTTAAGCATTCCATTGCTTTCATTGAACACTAATTTAATGGTCTTCCATGGATACCTTCTTAACATGGTATTTTTAAAATTTACAGAGAGAAGTTCTATAACATCTCAAGCTGTTGATCATATGCCAGCTGTACTAGACAGGCACCATAAAGGAATACATAGCAGTTCAAGGGAACTTTTACAATGGCAACTCCTTTCAGAAACTGGGAGTAAATTCTAAGTCTTGAAAAACCCAACAAAAGCCATTTCACTGCACTGACTGCTGCTTCTGGGTAAAAAGCATGCTCTACTGGGACAGCAAAATGCTTACAAACCTGGATGCTGACAGTAGGCCTCAAGAAATACTTCATCTTCTCCAAGATCTCCTTCTGCAGAAGGTCCCATGCTACTGTCTTCTCTAGGTGTAGGACAAAAGGCAGTCCAAATCTACCACACAAACAAAAAGGTCACCTTAAAATATAGCAATTCTTTCAGAGTTGCAAGCCCTTATTCTTGGTCACTATCTAACTTGTTTTAGGACAGTTCTCAAACAGAAAAAAAAAACCCAACAATGATAATCTCGTAGGGAGATAACAAGGTCAGAAGAAATGCTTAGATCTCTCAGGTGAATAAATGGCCTCTGTGGAGCACGGTTAAGCAGCAAGGGGGCAAAGACAGTGAAGAAACACCAAAGTGGACAGGAGCATGACCAACCATGTACACCAAGTCAAACAGTGTCAGGAACAGGTAAGGCTAGAAGATCTAAGAAGCAGGCAGCCAAATCCTGGTACTGACAAGAGAGGCACTGGCAAGCAAGTGACAGCTGGTCAGCTCCTAACTAGGACAGAAGCCAGCTGAGCTCTTCCAGGTTCCTACACCCCATACACTCAGAGACAGTATTGTAGTTCTCAGCCTTAGCTGCATCTGAAATCACCAAAGGAGCATCAAAAATTACTACTGTTGCTCAAGCCAGCTCCAGAGATTCTGATGAAGTCAATCTGGAATGTGATCTAGCACTGAGGCCTTTCTGAGAGACCTCAGGTAGTTCCAATATGAAGTTAAAGTTGAGGATCATTGTTCTGGCCTCAGCTTCATTCACACCCTACTTGTTCAAACCTATGTACTGATCCCCAAATGTGTCCTTCTCTTCACACCCAGATCTGTTGCAGACCATACTCCTTCAGCACAGAATGCACTGCATACCCTCCTTTGCTCTCTCCTACTCATCTGCATGATAACCTCCTTCCCCCATGAACCACAGCACTAGCCACTGGGTTAGAAACACCGCCTGACTCCATCCCTATGTGCTGGCTAGGTTTACATCAACTTGACACAAGCTAGATTCATTTTGCAAAACGTCAATTGAGAAAATGCCCCCTCATATTGGTCTGCAAGGCATTTTCTTGATTAATGATTGATAAAGGAGGGACCAGCTCACTGTAGTCTTGAGCTGGTGGTCCTAGATAGGTGCCATCAGAAAGCCACGGTAAGCATGGAGGAATGCTGCTTACTGACTTGCTTACCATGAGCAGTCAGAAATCTGGGAGTCAAAACTCTCCAATTTCTCTGCTGCCCTCTTTAAGAATTCACGAGAACTACAGAATGTCTTCAAAGTAGCTTTATCACAAAAGTTTCACCTAATGATAACAACAGATGAGTACATTTCAGAAGGACTCAGAGTTTTGTTTTGTTTACTTGTTTACTCCCAGATTTCTGACTTAGAATGATGAATGAATAATGGTGCCATTTGCCAACACAGAAAATATTGGAAGAGAAAGATAATGAGTTCAGTTGTGGACATAAGTCTAAAGATCATGTACCATCCAAAGAGATATGTTAAGACTTTTTTTTTTTTTTAAGTTTTAAGATACAGGTTCAGCATTCTAATAAAAGCCTAATATACATAGGACATAAGCTCTCAAAATCTAAGCAAGCTTTTCTTTTCTTCTTTCTCCCCTCGCCCCAAAAGACAAGGTTGGTTTCTTTGTGTAACCCTGGCTGTCCTGGAACTCACTCTGTAGACCAGGCTGGCCTTGAACTCACAAAGATCTGCCTGCCTCCGTCTCCCAAGTGCTGGGATTAAATGCATGCACCACCACCACCCAGCTTAAGTGAGCTTTAAAATAAGCATCTTTCAAATTCTAACATCTAATTTTATAGCTTTTCCCTTATCAATCCAACAAACCAAACCAACTTATACAAAGATGCCTTGTGAATAACAGAATGGAAAATGAACTGCAGCTAGGCATAATGGCACCTGCCTGAAACTCCTGCATTTGGGAGCTGAGGCTAGAGGATCAAAAGTTCACGGGTATCCTGGGATACACAAGTCTCTATCTCAAAACCAAAACAAAATTCCAATGGAAAGTAGATTTTTCATTCCTGCTTTCAAAAGATTTTTAAATCATGTAGCCTCAAAAATGTCAGTACTTACTGGGAAATAATCTGGTTCTTACCTTTTCCCCTGCTGCCCAGTACAGGCCCGGTTACACACAAGCAGAACAATCTTGTCACTTGCCACTCTGGGGGGCAAGTCCACTTTCCCTTGTTTTGCTGCTGTTGATGGTGGGGAAGACAGTCTGTGATGATCCAAGCCAAATTTCAAGTGGTTTAAATTGTTGTTTAAGTGAATGCCTGAAACAGATTAAAAAAAAAAAAAAAAACCGCTCAACTTAGCCCTTCAAGATTCTTTTTATTTATTCATTATAAAGAACAGAAATAGAACTAATAGGAAACTGTCATTATATAATTTAAACCACAATCAAAAATAGGGACAAACACTCTATTATGACATTACTCATCTAGCCATTAGGCTAGGCATCAGCATTCGTTTCCTTTAGAGTAGGCTTCCCTACCTTTAAAACTGGAAATTAGAATTCGCCATGAGTCAAAGTCAGACAGAAAACTGACTCAAAAGAAAGGCAAGTTTACTGGAATGACCAACAAATACGATTTAAAGTTAGATCCAGTAACCAGTAACCAAATGCATCCCAAAAGCAATGTAGACAACATTTGGAGTCAGCTACAAGGTTTCACTGGAGTTTCTTGTCCCTGATTATCATAACAAGAGATAAAACTGCACTTACTAATCCAGAGCCTTTGTGAGAACATAACTAGAACAGATCAACCCACATTAGCAAGACAAAAAACGCCTGACACACAGCACAGATCCTCAGTGTTCTATAGCAGAGCTTCCTGTTATCAGGACCATCCATCCAGCTATTCAATACCTATCACAAGGCTCTGTAGCTAGTCAATGGCAATATCTGCTAATACCTTTACTCTTTCAAAAGGATGTCACCTAGTGAAATGTACCTCCATAAGAAGAAAAGGCCTTTCTGCCAACACCACCAATAATAATAACACTAGAAGAAGAAAACAGAACAGCTTATAGAAAAGCACTCACAGCAGAGTTCTGGCAGTAAGCTAAGTAGCCAGCAATCTAAGACTTGCTGTTAAGATGCAGCAGCATTATAATAATTTGAATGACAAGTACAAAGCTAATATCAAAATAAATTCCACGTAGTTTAACAAAGCAATCACTAGAAATACAAAAACCTGAACTTTAACCAAGCTACTAGAGAGAATTACATATTTTAGGCATAAATACCACAAAGAAATCCCAAAGTAACAAGAGTAGGTATCACTTTATAGTCATTTTAAACTGTGATGTGGAAAAATAAAGATAACAGAACCAAATCTGAAACAACAAATTACCTCATTCCCAGGTTCTCGGCAAAGGTAAATGTGTGAAGTAATCAGTATTTCTAGTCAGATAAAGGGATGCTGTTCAACTGCTACAAAAATCCACTCTTCAAATCACAGCCCTGTGTCTCCTAACAGATGGGACCTGGGGTCAGTGATTTAACCTCTCTAATTCACAGCTGTCATTCCCAGAGTGAGGAATATGGTGCTCTCACATGTTGCTACTAACTAGAGCACTCATAAGGTCTTTAAATCATAGTCTAACATATGCTTGCAAGTGATGTGCCTTTCAAGAGAGGCATGCTCTAGATAGAGTATAATGTTTAGATATGAGATTCATTAATGCATAGGAACTCAATGTGATAAAATAAACCCTAAGCAATCAAAGAGCAGGAACTGAACTGGGGGATTTTTCAGTTGAAAAATCACTAGCTGGACTCTTGCTGCATATTAGAAAAGATGAACTATAACATGGCAGCACTCCAAAGAATGCCAGTCTAGACGGAAAGGCAGAGGAGACCAAACATATACACTAGATGAGAAGCAATGACTGGCGCTCTGCAATCCAGGAGAGTGAGCAAACATGTCCTTTACAGGCCCATGTATTTGAAGTCTTGGTCCTCAGCTAAAAACACCACTAAGAAGCAGTGCAAACCAAGGATATAAGGCCTCCCTAGAGGAAGCAGTCACTGGGGACACTCTGACTCACTTACTTGCCTATCTTCGTGGTATCAGACTCTGTCCAAGTGTAATTTGTAATTAGTTACAAAAGAAGTCGGGCTATTCTTTCAGTTACACCTTTTTTTTTCTTTTAAGGAATTAGTTTTGAGATTTCTCTCCTCTACTGTCTTTTTCTTAAATTTGTATTTCTATTTATCATTGAGCACAGGAACATAAATTCCTGTTGCAATGAGATACAGAAAAACAACAAAAAAGGAATAAAATATGGGAACAGTGATTTCTTAGAAGTAATGGTATGAAAGGAAAAACTCCACCTGACTGAATGGGAGGAAGGGCATCCAAGGATCCAAGTGCAAATTCATGGCAGAGATAGAAGAACCAAATAAAACAGTTGTTGCTAACATGTGAAAAAGAAGACGAAATCAGTCTTGCTCTCTGAGTAACTTGGGGAAGGACGTCTTTATAATGTGCTTAATAGCTTTCAAGAATAAAGGAAAAGGAACAGAACAGAGATTAAAACACAAACACACATACACAACTAGAGAATTCAAGTAGTTTAAGACAAATTTGTACAAACTAGGGAGAAGAAGAGCTGGTGGGGTGGACATCTGGGTAATGTAAAGGCATGTGAAGAAATTAGTACAAAAGGCAAGTGAAGGGTCAGATGTTCAATACACAGGAATAAGATTTGGGGTTCAGAAGGATCACTACTAGCAATTAAAAAAAAAATAGAGATTTTTTTGAAACCAAGAAAAACAAACAAAGATAATAAAAATCTAAAAACACAACAGTATGTACACTTAATCACAATTTTTAAAATAGTATACTATCATATAACACTCCAATGCCCACAGTGGTCAAATCTGCAAACTCAGGTGCATTATAGAGACGTGACCATTTACCTCTTTGACTGAGAATTCCTTCAGGCCTAAATATTTCTGGAGTCTCAAAGGCAAAAATGCAATCACTTTCATGAACCGTCTCCAGGTCATCTGTGTCACTAAAGGAACGATGGAACCCATCATAGTACATTTCCGTTAACACAATCTAAAAAATGGGGAAAATGTGAACAGTTGGGTAACTGGAAATTCAATATAAAATGATCTTCCAATCCTACCCTGACCTTCACAAGACCATCAGGTTGGTAATGCTCAGTGGGGGCTATTAGATGTCTTCTAGGACCACATTATTTGCTGGTAATGAGAGACTCTTAGAAGTATAATAGCTTCCGTGACTATGTAACAATACACTCTGAATCCAGAACTCTATGGCACTAAATCCAGAGTCCCTCCAAGTTTGGGGACAGGTTATAACAGAATGACTCATTCTTCTGTTTCACAGAAGGAAAAAGGAAAGAGAGACCTGCCTAAGGTTCCACATGTTTTCAGTCTCATGGAGAGGGCAGACTACATCTGAATCTAAGATATTCCTTCATATCATTAAATACTCCTCTTTTCAGATTAAAAAAAAAATGTCAAATGACCATGGCTATGTGTATTGAAACACATAAAATCAACTCAAATGCCCAATGATAGTAACTAGTTAAATGCAGCCCTATTGACTAAGAAAGCTACTAGAAAGGATGACACGCATATATCTGCATTATGAAGCCAAGCTCTAAGTAAACAAAAAGCAGCTAAGAATGATATGTGTAATAACTATACTTTTAGAAAAGACTATAGAATTTTCCCAGAAAAAATCTAAAGACTACTATACAACACAGCACTAAAGGTAGTGGTGACCTTCTTAGCACTGATTCTTAAGATACTTTTAATTTCTAAGTTATATTTTTACAATGAAACAGAAAAACAAAAGACAGGAGAGAAAACAATGGCTACATTTAAAGCTTATGCTGCAGGTTCAGCAATAGTGCCCAATTCCAAAGAACTAGGCAGAGCAAGAGAAGGTTCCAGGCCCAGCCTGCCATCAACCAGCCCTGTGTCCTTAAACAGGGCCTTCTTCAACAGGATGAAAAGGCACCACTGGGCATCAACTGCCACTCCCCCTCCCCCATCACCACCTCAAGAGTCCCAACATTCAACAAGTTTGAAGTGAAAAGGCCGGAGGCCTGTTTCACAAATGACCCAGAAAAAAAAGAAAAAGAAAAATGTTCTTTGCACATTTCCTTCTAAGGAATTTTATGCTTATGCTGTTTTCCTCCTGGTGAGCACGAAGTATAATTCACCTCTCCAGAAAGCTGAGGGCTAAAGCAAACTAGTAATTATATCACCAATGTACACCACATGTGAAAAGAGCAGACAGCACCGAGGCTTTAAAGACACAGCTGCATTTGCCTTAGACACCAGACCTCTCTCCTTTCTGCCCTCCCTCATCCTGGAGAGGAAAAAGAATCAAGCGGCAATCTAAAGCAAAGAAAATACCAACATCTCATCACTGTGCCAGTACTCAGCCTATGAAAATAGAAAAGATCTGCTACATTAAGGCAACACTGCTTTAAGTGTATTTGCCCAAATGGGGCCAAATGAGGCCAAAGAACAAAATATCTTTATTATTCAAGTGATTATATAGAAGCTTCCAAGAGCTATCCAGGGAAAAGCTATTTCACTGGTAAGTCATCCTTCCTTACAAATCCTAAGCAATGTTTTCTGTAATGTTTTTCCAATAAAAACTGTGTGTAAAATATTTTAAGTCACCAACAAGCCAAAAGAATTTTTTGGTCAATTTAAACACACTGACTTATCAAAGATGTGATCCTCTTCCCCTTCCCCAAAAGGGAAAACCCAATTTTTCCCTATCTAAACAAAAGACTTTGGTCTTCAGTAAGGAAACAAAACAGGGTGGCAGGTATAACTCAGGTATAGAGCACTTACTAGCAGTGGCAAGGCCCTGGGTTCAAACCCCAGTGCCTCAACAGGGGCCAGAAAAACAACACAATGAACATATACTATATACAGAACATCACACTGGCAAGGTGCCCATTCTCACCACCGTAACAGGAGGGGATTCCTAAGTCTCTCTGTCAAACACCACAGTAGTGTGAAAGGTTAAGAAATTACACTTTACAAAGAAAGCCACAAGGTCTTGCATAAAACAGTTTTTCCTTTCATATATACAATTAATTGAAGCAGGCAAAGGTTTTCTATACACTGTATTCTTTGAGTCTGGATTTCCCCTATCCATCCATCCTCCCACAACATATTTGGCAGAAAATTGAAAAAGAAAAAAAAAAATCCAGATAAGCAGAAAGCAATATTTTAGTGGCTCACGAGTAGTTGGTCTTAGCAGGTTCTTACCTGATCAGTAGGGATCTTTGTCTCCATAGACACGGCTTCCCGAAGTCTGGCAACAGTCCCAGACAGAGGCACAGCCACACCAATCCTCATGCAGTGGGAACATTTCCCTTGATACACTACAGTGACATAGAGAGGCCTGTACAGATCAAAGTCAGATCTTCTCATTAGTCATTTATTTTAGCTAAAATACAGAAGAAGTGAAACAACCCTAACCTGAAAGCAACATAAAAACTAAACAGAGGCCTGAGACAGCTCGGCTGCCTAGTATGCACAGTCCTGCACCCCCCGTCTGACGAAAACCACCAACAGTGGCATGTGTCCACCACTGCAGCACTTGGAACCTAAAGACAGGAGAGTGAGAGGTCAAGGTCACTCTCAGTCACAGAAGTTTGAGACCAGACTGTGATACATTAGACTCTATCTAAAAACAAGAAAACTCTGCCCTTTTATGTGGAAGTCAAATGGGAAAAGTTCATTTAGACCTAACTAAAAACTACTAAACAAATCAAAACATCTTTGAAAAAGCAATCTTCATAAAAATATTTCTCAAGTAACATATTCATAATTGGTTGTCTTTTTCTTCAAAACAGCCTAACTTCTGGAAACTCTGAAATAAGTACAAGGAGAGTCTCCAGAGACTCTAGGACTAGTGGTTTAAAAACAAAAACAAAACAAAAAACCAATATGGCCTGGGTTCACCTGTATCATGTGCCTGCTCAGCCTGTATACTCAGACAGGCACTTAGCCTCAAGAATATAACAAGGCTTGTGTTCATTACCATTAAGTCTATTACTTAACTAAATAAGTAGAAGGCCTTCCTTAACAGAAGGCTACAGAGGAAGAAGTACTCCATCACAGCAAACTGTTAATTTTACACATACATTCTTACCTTGTGTGGGGTAGTGGAATTGGCAAAGAAATGCACAGGAAAGGGTCAAAAGTGTTGCTCTGTTTCTGACAATGAGGACATGTCAAAGAAGATCTTTGAAAACAAAAATGTAAAACATTCACGTCAGCTCACATAGAACTCCATCAAGCAGACAAAACAAGAGGGAACAAACATGTCATTTGCTCCTACCTGTACTGGGCTTGAAAAAGTTCTTGTACAAAAGTGCTACACACAGGAAAAGATGGTCCCTCAGGCATCATATCAGCCTCTGATGGTGGCTTCAAAGAAGAAAAAAGAAGTACAATTCACAGGCCTAAAGTACCAATTCTTGATTGAAGTTGAGCCTAAAGTGTCACAAATACTTAACTTCCTTTATAAACTGTATACGGACCCCAGATGCTTCTGTAACATACTGTACGAAGGTAAACAGAACACAGCACACAGCCTGTAGGTCACATGGACTCATTCCCTCACAGACTACCACATTTCTCTAGCCTGTTAGACTTGCCAGTTCTCCTCCCTAGAATGTTCCAATCTTCATCTTGATGCTTAATCAGTCTGCTTCACATTTTAACCTTTTCATGTCCCTAGCTACTAAGCATGTGCTACCACATGTAGAGAACATTGTACAGGATTTTAGGACACAAGAATAAGTAACACAGTGCCTGGCCTTTAGGGTGTCTTAATATGGTGACAGAGTCAACCATGTATACACGGTTATGACAGTACAGTGTTCAGGAACAAAAGGACCTTAAATCAGAATAATGCACTAACTTTCTAAAACTAGAAAATCTGAAATACAGAACAGACTGTAACAAACTTCAAATGCTCCACAGAAGTATTCTTCCTACTATATGAACCACTTTACCTATAATAATAAAGCTGTATGTGAAAAAGTTATATATGTGAATTGCTATGTTTCTCAGTAAAACCATTCTGGCCTCAGTTCCTATGCTCAAATCTAAGTCTAAGAGCAGAGGGATTCACAAATTTCCTTTTTGATTGTGTACTTGTTCTATTGATCTACACAGTATGTGTCTGACTGGTTCCCTTCATTAGACTGTAAGGTCTTTAGGTACAGTTGTCTTTTATCTACTTTGCCAGCACAATAAGCAGGTAAAATATCCCATAAAGTGCCCACTTAGTTTTATACTCACCCAGAGCTAGTCATTCTGCTTAATGCAACAGCCCTTAACAGAAGTTTGTGAGAAGACTTCCCTCTCTCCTTACCCCTTTCCCTGCTCCCTGACTGCCTTTGCAAGGAGTGAGTACATGTATTCACCTTCACAGGAGGCTGGCCACTCTGCTTTACAGCATGATTGAGGTCTTCATGAACTCGATCCAAAAGCCATAGCAGAAACTCCTGGGCATCATGCTGGGAATTTCCTCGATACTGCAGAGCATTCTTTGACACGATACTCTATGCAAGGAAATACATCAGCACAAACAGTTGTGAGTTCCTGGCTCTGAAGACAAACTATCATAATTCTGAATGAAGGGATACGAAATCTCAAGGGTATCCCAAAAAGACCACAGAGAAACAAACAAAACCAGAGAAATATCTTGATGAATGAAATTCAGTCAACAGCAAGGTACTAATGTCAACTTCTTACTCAGGACATTGACATGAGATGTTAATGACAAGGAAACTAGTATAGATTTTGAAAGGACTCTTACGTTACTTTTGTTGACTTCTCTATAATTCTAAAATTATCCTAAGAATTATGTTTTAGAATATATTTTTTTATTAATAGAGCATTTGTACAAACTATGTGTCACAGGAGTAGAACACAAGATAGAGAATGAGTTGATGGACAGTGATGACATCTCAAGAGATGTCACTTAAGCCTTGAAGGGGTAGAGGCAGGGATCAAAGTGGGGGCAGCAACATGTTTAAACACAAAAAGTATAAGAAAGTATGATGCTTTCAAGAAAGACCAAGAAGTTCAACAGACCTGCAAGAGCAGGTCTGCAAGGCAGAGCAAGAGGAATGAGTAAAGACAAGATGAGCTCAGGAAGGATTTTAAAAGCAAACTAAGAATGGCACAGGAAGCCAGGAAATGGTTCTAAGTGAACTGGCTAAGACCATGTGCTGTGAAGAGAAGCTGGATACAACTATTCCAAAGTAAAAGGAGGTGTAATGGCCTGTTGGGATTGTTAGAAAACAACGCATGCAAAACATTTTACATATAAATGAGACAAATAAGCACTCCAACTTTAGCTATGAGTATTTCATTTGGAGTAGGGGGAGGGTCCACAGTGGTAAAGCAGTTATGAAACAAAATGAGGAAAGAAACAAGGATCTAAGGCAGCACCGTGAAGGCACACATGAGAAGGCACACATGAGAAGGCACACATGAGAAGGCACACATGAGAAGGCACACATGAGAAGGCACACACCGTGAAGGCACACACCGTGAAGGCACACATGAGAAGGCACACACCGTGAAGGCACACACTGTGAAGGCACACATGAGAAGGCACACACTGTGAAGGCACACACTGTGAAGGCACACATGAGAAGGCACACATGAGAAGGCACACACCGAGAAGGCACACATGAGAAGGCACACATGAGAAGGCACACATGAGAAGGCACACACCGTGAAGGCACACACTGTGAAGGCACACATGAGAAGGGAAATTTGCAAGAGACTTAGAAATGTGTCAGAATCAATAGAATTTGTGACTCAATGGTAGAGAGTTAGGAAGTAGCCCTCTCTATGCCACCCATGTCTTCTCTGATGGTGACTTTCACCTACATCAAGACAAAGGGGGAAAGCAAAGAAGGTGACGAGTTCTCTTTCAAATCCACTGTGGCTGACATTCTGTAGCGTCTCCAAGAGGAGGACAGGGCAGAAAACTGAGAAAATACACATCTGGGCTCAGTGCAAGGGTCCACACTAAAAACAGAGGTACAGAAGTCAACAGAGGGGTGACTACAATCACAAATACCACTGAGATTGCCCAGTGATGTCGCAAGACATTAAGCTAGAGGAGAAAACCCAGAAGACACACACATTTAGGCTTGGGAAGACATCAAAGGAGACCAAGAAAAAACTATTAGCGCTGTGGCCAAGAGCATGGAGTTCAAAGAACCGAATGAGGAGTTTCATGAGGGAAATGACCTACTGGTATATTAAAGGTAGAGAATGACAAAATAAATGCAAACCAACCAACCACAGACTGGGGCCGGAGAGACAGCTCAGTAGTCATTTGCCATGAAAGCCTGGCAACATGAGCTTGATCCCCAAAACCCATGTAAAGGTTGGTGGAAACAGAGTTGTCTGTCCTCTGACCTCCACACACGTTATGATGTGTGCACATCCCCACACATGTCATGCAGGTGCATATGCACAGAGAGAGAGAGAGAGAAAGAGAGAACCAGAGAGAGAGAAAGAAAGTCACAAACTGCCTGCTATATTTCCAATTAAGAAAAATAAAGACTAAAAAAAAAAAAAAAAACCAGACTGTAATTTGATTGTGAAGAACTGTCACAGCTTCATGACCAATTATATGTAAATAAAAAAAACTGATTTATAAACTATCTTAAGATTCAGTTTGTGATGAAAAGTCAAAGATATATTAGAAATAATTCATGTGACACCAGCAAACAAGTGAGGGGAGTCAGGCATGGTGGCTCACATCTAATCTCAGCACTTGGGAGTCTGGGACAAGAGGATGACTATATGAGTTCAAGGCCAGCCTGGAATACAGAAACTGACCCTGCCTCAAAAAATAGTGGAGGGAGGACCTGATAACAAACAGGGCTAGAGGAATACACGGTGGACGCCATCTAGAAACATCATGCAGGGTGGGACAGGCGCAGGACTGCCTTCACTACACTACCCAACTTCTCCCAGCAGAGGCCAGACTCCTTTCTTGGTCTTTATTTCTACCTCTTCCTTGGTGGTCTAGTGGTTAGGATTCAGCCCTCTCAATCTTTGCTTCTTCAGTGTCCCTGGACATCTCCACTGTGAAATGTGTTGACTTGTGGTCTTCTGTTCCTTCACCTACATCAGAACAAAGCCATTGCTATGTACAACAGAAGAATGAGATAGATTTAAAAAAAAAAAAAAAAAAAAAAAAGACCTAGAACATCTTTTGTAAGAAATATCACTGATACTAGCAATTAGACCAGTTGCTTACAGAGTATGGAAGAGAAATAGGTAGCTGGTGATACTAGGTCAGTGGAGCTAAAGAGAAATCTAGGAATATCATCAAGGTTTTCTATTTCTGACTTGGATAATGATCAGGAACAAACCTGAACATGAGAGACCACAGAGTTCTGAGCAAGCTGAGTTTGAGGTACCTACATCACCTCAAATAAGGCTGCTTAGGGTGCTCAGTAAAGATATCTAGGTGGGTGATTTAAATCTGAAAGGCATATGACTATCAAATGAGCAAACAGAACAACAAATGGGGTACCTAGTGAGAAACGCAGCCACCAGGCCAGAATCTTAACAAACATGAGCATAAGAAAAGGAAATGAGACTGGTCAAAGAAGTTCACACAAGCTGAACCAAAACAACTTCAAGGAGATCGAAGCAACAATGCAAAATATTACAGAAAAGTCATGTAACACAGACACTGGGATGCCCCATCCTCTGGGATGGCAAACAAAAGGGCCACTTGCCCATTTGATCTAGTGAAGCAAATATCCATCACAAATGGGTAAAGCAGAAGAAAAGTTAGGAAAATGAACAGCTTCCACGGACTATCCTTCATATCCCAGAAGCTGAGTTGTGCAGGCAAAGAAAGAATCTGTGACTATCCAGAGAGGAACAGCTAATGGAAAGGAGAGCTCTGAAGATTATTCTTCAGCTCAAAGAGGAGCGATTCAAATAGTCGAGGAATTTGCCTTAAACAGATGTGGAGGGTGGGGGTCAGCCGACAGAAGGAACCAAGCAATGGAAGTCCTAGACACTGATAGCTAACTACAGACAGGGCAAGAAACCATTACTATCAGTTTGCTTTTCATGTTTTACTTCATGGAGGAAACAGAGAACACTACTAAGAGGTCTTACATGTCATTGGAGAAATAACAAGTCTAAAGCATGTAGCTAGGTCACAGCAACTGCCAGAAGCACAGTGAGCTTCTGGTATGATCACACTCTTGTTTTCTTCAGCTTGTGTATCCCAGAAACAAATTAACCAAAATCACAATCTTCACTATGTATCAATGCCGGGTCAATATTTCTTTATCAAGAATTGCATTGTTTGCTTATGCTTCTTACCACTAACACTTCAACTCATCTACACTCACCCACCAATCATTATGTACAAAGATACTGTGCTATGTTGTTTAGCAAGATAGATGTCAGGCAAGACTAAACAGGCAACTGAACTAATATAACCCTAACTAGGGTAAAATCCATACTGGGTCAACCCCACCCTCAATCACCATTATCACAAACTGAAGGAACTAAAGGAAAAGAAAATCCCACTGAACAAACACAAAAGCTCCTCTTTCTGCTGATTTTAGCCCCTCAACACGGTGACATCTCACCAAGGAGACACAGGGGTCTATTTATCTTACCTCTTCCCCAGACTAAATGAAATATAAAATAATAGCCAATTCTTTAGTGTGTGCCTCAGAAAAATGCAAATGGAAGTCAGGGTCCTAAGTGCCATCAACCATCAGAGATGTCTAAGTCACTGAATGAGTGAGTAGGAAAGACTCTGATGGCCAAAATCTTTAACTGGCTCAACCCCTACAGCCCTGGCAAGCAATTTCATCATGTTCTGAGTCATACCTAACCCTACCTTGATTTTCTTTTAAGATTTTTTCACTATTAAACCTTAATTTATTTGATGTCCTAAACTTAGTCACTATATTTTTTAAGTTTTTAATAGTTGATTATCACTATCATCTGCTGAATAACAGCATATTAAAGCATTAAAATTATGCAATGCATTGCTTCTGTGAAAAATAAAACATGGACCTTCCTAAGCGTAACCTCATATACGTGTGTCTGCGTTATAGAATCTGGGTATTTCTGTTTGGAAAATACTATAATTAGTCTATTGGCTTAAGTCCTATACATCCTACTATAATTAGACCAATTGTCTCCTCAGTTGATGATTCTTACAGACACTTACCAAATAAAAGTCAAAACACTTGCAAGACTCTAAGTTTCATAATAACCTCTTTTTAAAAAGGAACACTGCTTTTTCCCTTTGGAACAAAAATAATGAGTTAGGAACATAGCTCAGAAAAGAAAAATAAAGTCTACACTGGAGCTATACACCTCCAGACACAAGGTTCAATGAGGAGAAATCTTCACAGAGCCCTGTAAACAAGCAACAACTCATGCCCCAGGAAAGATACTGACTGGTCATAAACATTTTTTACCTGACCCCAAGACAAAGACAACCCAGTAATGATGTTGATTTCCTCTCATGGGAAACAGGTATCACAATATTGGTCTGACATGACTCACTGATCAGAAATTGGGCTACTCTTCTAGGGACAAAGTGGTTTTTAAGAGTCATCAAACCAATCACTATCTACTTTTTTTGCCAGAAGGAGAATAGAATTTATTTCCCAGAGGCCTGAGGAACTAGCACAGTAAGATGGCTCACTTGACACCAAGCCCGATATAGCTGAGTTTGATCCCTGAGATCCACATGATAGAAGGAGAGAACTGATTCTCACTAGATGTCCTCTAACATCCACATCCAAAATTAGTACATAGAAAAAAAATCACAGAAGAATCAGAATAACTGTACAGGTTGAGCATTCCTAGTTCAAAATGTTCCAAAATCCAAAATTGTGTGTGTACACATACATACATATTAGGTGTTATGTGTGTAGTATAGTTATGCATTTATGTGCAGTGTGCATGCCTGTGCAGGTGCAAAGGCCACAAGATGTCAAATGTCCTGCCATGCTCTCCCCTATACCTCCCTCTCTCAAGATAGGATCTCATGGTAGCCCTGCCGGATCACATAGCCCACTCTGGGCCTCAAATTCAGAGATCTGCCTGCCTCTGCCTCTCTAGTGCTGGGACTAAAAGTATTCACCACCACATCTGGCATCTTCCTTATTCTTTTGAGATGGGTTTTTACACTGAAATTAGGCTGGGAGCCAGCAAGCCCCAGAGATCCTTCTGTGTCCACCCCACATAGCATTAAGGTTACAGACACACACACAGCTATGCCCAGCTTTTTATATGGATGCTGGGATCCAATCTCACATCCTTATCCTCCTATGGAAAGCTCTATTATCTGCTGAATCTTCCTTCCAGTCCCCCAAAACCAAAAATTGTAAGTGCTGACATGACACTACAAGTGGAATATTTCACTCTTCCACTCTTGTGATGGCACAGATGCACTAAAAACACTGTATAAAATTCACTATGTGAATAAGGTATCTATGAAGCATAAATGAATTCTATGTTTGAGTCCGGTCCCATCCCCAAGATATCTCATTATATATACAAATATTCCAAAGTCCAAAACCAAATTTGAAACCCCAAACACTTCTCATCTCAGGTTTTTCAGATTAGAGATACTCAACTTGTATCCACAATTTTAGGGAAAGAAATATATGAAATGGTAGCATCTAGATTCACAGATAGTACCTAAAGTGAAATTTGGTTTCTACACTAACACTAGAAATAAGTAACCATTTTATTGAAAATGGTTCATCTTTTGAATCTGACTTTTGGGACAACTACTAAGTTAATGAAGAAAAAGCCTTAAGGGATGAGATTTATGCAAATGAGTGGGTACTATAAAACACATTCAAAGAGTGAGGAAACAGTGAGAAAAAGTATTCACCTACAGTCTGTCCTGCCTATCAGATGTGCTGGGGTAAGGGTGGCCTAGAGAGGGAGTAGCCAACCAATGACTGGTCTAGCCTAAAACCCACACCAGGAGAGTAAGCTCACCCCTGACACTGCCTGGAACACCAGGACTCACAGGCTGGATGACCCAGAGACCTAGAATAGAACCAAACATGACTGGAGGGGGAAAAAATGTCAATGTAACAATGCCTAACGATATTCTGCTATACTCATAGATTGGTGCCTAGCCCAATTGTCATCAGAGGAGCTTCATCCAGAACGAATGGAAATATGCAGACCCACAGCCAAACATTAGGTGGAGGTTGGGGAACCCTGCAGAAGAGAGGGAGAAAGGATTGTAGGAGACAGAGGATTCAAGGACACAAGAAAACTCAGAGAATCAACTAACCTGGGCTCATAGGGGCTCACAGAGACTGAACCAACAAGCAGGGAGCCTGCATGGGACTGACCTAGGCACTCTGCATATATGTTATAGTTCTGTAACTTGGATTGTCTCCATCTCTTTTACTGACTTTTGGGACCCTACTCCCCATACTGGGTCACCTTACCAAAACTTAATACATGGGGTGGTGCTTAGTCTTTTGCAACTTGATATGCCATGTTTTGTTGATACTCATGGGGGACCTGCCCTTTCCTTGACAGAAATGGAGGAGGAGAGTACTGGGGGGTGGAAAGACGGGGGCGTTGAGAGGGCCTGGGAGGAAAGGAGGAAAGGGGAAACTGCGACCCGGATGTAAAATTAAAAAAGAAAAAAGAAAAAGAATCTGCATGCTGTAAGAATAGGCTCTCCTATGAAGGAGAAAGGAGAGGTTAAGTCTAGCAGAGTTACATAAAAGCCCCTAAAACTCTCAACTAGACTCTGAATTCATGATCTAGCTTTAAAACCATACATTCCTAGAGTGTGGTATCAGTACCATTTGCACTGAAGAACCAGGACCCCAGAAACAAATTGACTGAACCCAGATGTGGTATAAGGAATATCTAAGTTAAGCCAGGAACATCCTCAAAATTGGGAGTTTAGAAATGAGGAAGGTAGGATGACTACTTCAATTATATAACTAAGACATAGGTGGCCCAAACTAGGAGCCGGAATTGTGCCTTTCCTCAAAACAACTCCTTCACTTTACTGTAAGGCATGCCCCTCAGGCCACACCTCTCTTTTCTCTGCTGCTCCACCATCAACTGCAGAAATGGCAGTTTGTCAGTCAAGATTATGCAGTCCAGCTCTGCTGCTCACTAGCACAGAATCCCAATATCTAAAACAAATTTAAGACACGAAGAGCTGCTGTGAAGATTAAAGACTGAGTGTGAAATTGCTTTGTAAATAATATGCCTCACACACACACACACACACACACACACACACACACACACACACACAGTATTTTCATGACTATTTTTTTTAATTCTTACAGGTGTCTTCCCTATATGTATACATGTATGCCTGGTGTCCATGAAGGCCAGAAGAGGGCATCAGATCCCCAGGGACTGGAGTTGCAAATGGTGTGAGGTACTATATGGGTGCTAGGAATTAAAAAGAGGGATAGAAGAGCAGTCAATGCTCTTAGCCCCTGACCATCTTTCCAGTCTCATGCTCCCCCAAACCAGATGGCTATGCCTTATTCTTAAAGGTAGAATGCCAAGAGTTAAAATGTACTGATCTGATGATAAGCACCAACATTCCTTTTAGTAGGAGCAGATACCAACAAAGTCATTGTCTGACCAGCCCCCTGGAATCTTCTAAAGCATGAATTATTTGTTTGTGGATGTACTGTTTGCTGCCATCTGAGCTTAACAACTGGAGGAAGAAGCAACAGATGTTCAGTGACTGGCCAGTTCCTCTAGGCACTGCCTCAGTGTGGGCACAGAACAATGGCTTCTACACAGACAAGAAACAATCACAGCACAACAAAAGACTCAAGATAACCCCATGTGCTCCCTGAAAAAATGTTTGTTATACAGGAAAAAAAAAATCATTTGAAGAACACTGAATGAACAATTAATAACAGAGCAAACAAGTATTTTTGAAAGAAGAGGCAACAGATGACATTATTTTACTCAATTTTCAATGACTTCTCTTCCACTACTATTAAAAAAAAAAGGTTTGGATTTTTGTTTTGTTTTGAGTGTGTGGAGACTACGAGGTCATTGTTTTCCAGGGTTTTTCCTATAGGAAACAGCTGTGGGGACTATACAAACAGAGAACACTGCCCCATTTAGTAACCCCGCATTGTGACAAGGGTATAAAGGGACAGGAAAAAAACCATCAAACCACATACTAATACCAAAACAGAAGTGGCCGAGTCACAGCAAAAGCTTGAAGTACACAAAGGAAAATGTCAAACAATCCAGTGGAAACAAGCATCTATGTTACATCAACTGCATTTGGGTTAAGGTGTTTGTTCTGTGGGCAAACCAGAACTGGACTGGGCAGCTCCTTTCAACTTCAATGATTCTTGCACAGCTCCTGAAAATGCAGCACTCAACAGATACAGCACTAAAAATGGGTTTTGCCCAGGTTTCTAAAGTTCAAACATAAGTAAACTCACCTCTCACCTCCAAAACCATTTTCCACTTTACCAGTCTTGAAAAGTGCCACCCCAAGATACCTTGTCTCAAGAACTCTCCATATTATTTTCAACTCTCTCTCCTTCATTGTTCCCCCACAAACTGCCAAAAACTCTCAACTCACCCTGCAGTGCATACTCTGCACATGTTCAAGTCAGGAAAGGAGCTGGGGCCCAGTGGAGGGGAGAGGGGGGAGGAGGAGAAGGGAGGAAAGGGAAGGAAAGGGAACAGTGAGTGCATGCAACCCTCCTCACAAGACTGCTTTAAGGAAGCAGTGACATAAAGGCTTGTGTCCTGAGGCCAGCCATTCCATCTTCTGAGTCCTTCCCTGTTCTCTGCTACTGTACCATCAACTGCAGAAATGGCAGTTTGTCAGTCAAGTTTAAAGCCTCAAGTGAGGTCTGACCCAAGTCTACAACAGACCTGGCCATCATCAGCACATCCACACTGCTAACAGAGTCTAGTCTGCAAGCCGTCCTCAGCTGTGGCTTCCCCACTCGGTTCAGATTAACCAACAGTGTATACATTCCAAAAACCAGGAATGGGAACTTGATGCTGAGTAAGACGTAATCACTGCCCACACACACACACAAGGAACTGGGGTTTAAAAAAACAACAATGGGCTCAGAAATCTGAGTCCCCTTGCCTCTGGAATTGAGTTTCTCTGTTTTTTAACAGTTCATACAATGTATGGGATGATCTGGTTCCAGGAAGAATGTATGAATAAATGTATCTAATCCTGCTATCCTTTGGGGAACAGATGATTTATTACCTCAATTTCTTCTTAGTTATTAGCTGATGCAAGCTTTCTCACTGTATCGTTATTAGTTTACAGTTTTGTTGAAGGCTACTGCATTTGTCAATGGCAGGCAAGTATTCAGTAGGTATAGTTCTCTGTCCAAAATTAATATAGATACTTAACATTGAAATTCACACAAAATAACTGTTTTTTAATTTGACAAAATGAGAACTTTTAAAGAAGAGCATGAGACTAAGCAATATTTGATATCAATAGAACTGATGAAACAATGTAAAATTCATAAATGCATCATCAAATGCTAAAGAAGCCTTCTTTCCGTAGAGAAGCAGGATGATGATAAGGCTGGATGAGAACAATAGCATCAGTTAACACTTGCTGAACACTGCATGCAGGCCTCTTGCCAGGTTCTTCACTCACATATTCCAAAACAGGGGTAGGAAGGAGATATCCTGTCATCTCCACATTACAGATAAGGAAGTGAAGACCAGAAATGGAAGCCTCAAGGTCTCAAGGTAAGGAGAGGAGTGGGACTAGACACTAATTTCCCTTAATTAAGTCCACACTTAACCACTTACCACACCACACAAAACTTAGTATAAATCCCACATCACACAAGGTTTACCCAGGCAAACTACTAAATTACTAAAGAGAGAAATATTTTGGAACATAAAAGGAAAAAGTATCAAAATCTGAGTAGACAGCATAACCAAGTAGGATTTATTCCTGCTGTGAAAGGAAGGTTCCACACACTATCAAGCAATGTGAAATACCTCACATAAACAAAATGAAGGAGGAGGGAAGCAGGAGCACCTCAAATTGATACAGAAACATTTAACTCTTCCAATAAATTGGGGGGGGGGGGGGACGACTACGTCAACAAACCAGGTAGAAAAGGATACTTCTTCAAGAGAGAGGTAATCACGTTCATACAGAAACATTTAACTCTTCCAATGAATTACGGGGGAAAACTACATCAACAAACCAGGTAGAAAAGGATACTCCTTCAAGAGAGAGGTAACCACGTTCAACACGGGAACTTGAAAGCAACTCCTCTAAGCTCAAGAAATAAGACAAGGATATCACTTTGCAATAAACCAGGGGAAAAAAAACTAAAAATATCAAAATTGGAAAGAGGCCAATCTCTCTCTGTTCACAAATGATGTCCCCTTTTGTGTAGAAAACTATAGATACCAGGAAAATCTGCTATAACTAATAAATTAATTGGCAAAGATGCAGGATACAGAATCAACATACCAAAGTCAATTATATACTTTTATACACTATTAATAAACAATCCAAAAAAGAAATTAGCGTTCTTGTTATGCAGCTGAGAGTGTAGCTCTCAATACAGCGGCAGAAAACCCATTTAGTGTGGGAAAGACCCTAGATCCAATTCCCAAATCAAAAAGAGCTATCCTACTTACAACCACATCATTTAGAATAAAATATCTAGAAACAGTTTTAATCAAGGAAGCAGAAAAAGACTGCACTGAGAGAAGCTGAGAGAAATAAAATATGACATAAATAAATGAAGTTCTCCTATTTTTTGTGGACTGGAAATTTAAGTATCATTACAATGATACTGCTACCCAACGCAATCTATAGGATGAATGCAATCCCTATCAAATTTCTAACCACTTTTTTCCCCAGAAATATTAGTCCTTAAGTTTGCCAGGAGGTAGTGGCGCATGCCTTTAACCCCAGCACTTGGGAGGCAGAGGCAGGCGCAGATCTCTGAGTTCGAGGTCAGCCTGATCTACAGAATGAGTTCCAGGACAGCCAGGGCTACACAGAGAAACCCTGTCTCCAAAAAAAAAAAAACAAAAAAAAAAAAAAAAAAAAACCAATAAGTCCTTAAGTTCATACAAAATATCAAGAGACTGTGAAGCCAAAAGGATCTTGAAAAGCATAAAAGTGAAAGTATCACACCAGATTTTCGAACTCACTACACAACTATAGTAATCAAAACAGTGTGGCACTGACATTAAGACAAACATATAGAACGACAGAGTCAAATAGAGGTTGGACATATACATAAATACATAATCAAATTTTTGACAATGATGAGGAAAAGACAGTCTACCTCTAACATGTGTCTCAAATCCAGCCCCATCTTCCATCTCCTCCCTCCACTAATTTCACCAGGTCCATCACAAAAGCCTACTGACTAGTCTACCAACTTCTACTGTGTTCACTATTCAGCACCAGGAATGAGTATTTCATGTTTGAACACAATCATCTTAGAAACCAATAGAAGCCAACCTTTGCTCAGAATGAAACCTAAGTATTTGACCTTGGCCTACAAGACCCAGTGAGACCCACCCTTTCCAGCCTCGTCTGCCCTACTCTCCTGCCTCATTGCACTGCAAACAAAGCCTGTCAGACTTCTGAATGCACCTCCAGGTCTTTCCGATAATATAACCTTTTGAGTCCTTTTTTCTCCCAACCCATCTGGCCAAATTCATTATTCTCACCCATGTACCTTATCTTCTTAGCTCTTAGGATTTAAAATTTCTTATCTGTCAATGTTCACTGGCTAATATCCACCTCCTCTCTGACAAGTTCTGAGAAGGGACTATGTAGTACCTTCTTTATTTTACCACTGCTGTATCATTGTGTTTAAACACTACATACCCAAAGACTAGCTAGTACAGTGTTAGGAACTCAAATTTGTAGAAGTGTTAACTGTTGACAATGAATTAAAAGATGAACCAGTCTTCTGCTTACAGTGCAGCTTACAATCCAGTTCTCTGAACTCCTACTCAACCTTCCATTAGTAGTTCAAAATAGCTTCCTTATAAACAGATAGGTCCTCTGAGGGCAAGAACCTTGTTCCATAATCTTTACACTAAATCTGCTATTCCCAACCTCTCACCTAAACTAGCTCCTTTAAACACAATAATTGAGCAGATGTGCTTGGGTTTAAGTCAGATGCCATGTTTTAAACATGACCCCCAAAGCTCCTGTTTTTGAAATGTAATCCCCAATATAAACACTGAGACCTTTAAGAGGCAATTGGGCATAAGGGCCCTGCCCTTAAGAATGGATAAATGTCATTATTACAGGAGTAGGTTCCTGATTAAAAAGACCAAGTTTACACCCCATTCTCACCCTCCTTCCTCACCCCGTTGCAAACTCACAAGCTCTCAGTCTCCTGACCATTCATCTTCTGCCATAGGCTGATAAAGAAAGAAGGCCTTTGTCAGATGTAGGCCCCTCAATGTTGCAATTCCCAGTCTCCAAAATTTCAATAAACTTCTTTAGAAATCACCCAGTCTGTGGTATTATAATAGCAAAAAGAACTAGAACATCAGCAAACATGGAGTTCTACGATTGTCTGTGTATTTTATTCCCCAACTTGCCTCCTTTCCCGCTTCCTGCACCTGATAAGAAATGGTACCATCAGCTCATGCATTTAAAGAGTCGGAGAGGGTTGTTTTTAAGCAAGACTTCTGAAAGTACCTGAGCCTCAGGAGCAGTGGCACACATTCAGAGCTGGTTGCAGATGACCTTATTTTCACTACAATTCTGCACCAGCCTCAGAGGGAAAAATGCTGCTTGTCTCAGCATGTCCACTAGGCCTGCTCAAGTGCTCCGCTGAGACCTGTTAAGCCAGTGGCTGGGCTGATAAGGCCACTCCAGGCCCCAAACTCATGTTCTTGGTTACTGCAAACTTGGAAGGAGTCTGCAGAGCACTTCCAGCAGTAGATCACTCTGCTGTAGCTGCTCTTTGCGAGCGTGGTTTGAAAACTGAGGCTAAAATACTAACCTATCTCGGTTGAATGTACCCATCCATTTGTCTTTTTTCACTTGTTACGAAAAGGACTGAGTACTAGAAACCAAAGGAATTCGTATGAACCCAAACACCTATGCTCCTGGTAAAATTAAAGCTTGCTGATTCCCCCTTAAAACACCAGAATGAGTATTCAGATTTCAAAATCATTTACTTCACTGTTTTACAAAGAAAGCTGCTGACACAAGGGCTGAGTCTAAGTTTTACCCTCATGAGCAAGCTTGTGCACAGGCTCACACATACACAGAGCTACAAGGTAAATAGGCTAGAGGCTGGGAAAGATAGGGAAATCTGTGCTGAAAACAGACAAAACGCTTCTCCACTTCACCACTATTGACATCTTGGGCTAAATCATGGGGGGAGGGGGGTTCACACTGTAGCATAGAGAATCCCTGAAATCTACCCACTAAACGCCAATAGCACTCTTACCCCATGTGGCATTACAACCAAGTATGTCTCCAAACATAGACAAACATCCCAGGGGATTGGAGGTATGTGGCACAAAAAAAAGGTAAAAATGTTCTGATTACAAACCAGTGTTTTAAGAGCATGAAAGGATACATGTGAGAGAAAAAAAAAAGACACAGGCTGCACATAGAAAAATTTCTTGAAGCATATCAAAGTTAGGCCAGTCAATTTGTCATTCTAGCAAATGGAAACTCAAATTTCACAACCATAGTCCAACCAGAAGCAAAGCAAAGCAAAACAAACAAAGAAAAAACAAACACATTTACCTGGCAAGCTCCTTAAGCACAAATCAATGTGTTTAGGAGGTAGAAGAAGGAATTCTAACTGAAAACTTACAGAGAAACATGACTAACCTGGAAGATTTAATATGATAATAATCACACTCAAATCTAGTGAATACTCTTCTAGACCTTAAGGCAAAATCAAGGCGGCCAATTGATTCTAACTCCTCTGCCAGCTCCAGTCAGGTGGTGGCTGCCTGGAGCCAAGAACTGAGCAGGACTCGGAGATTCAGTGAGCTGCTTAAATACAAAAAATACACAAATTTTCCATGCTGGCCACAAACAGGCAAGAGGGCAGGGACAGACAGGCCTCACATCTATCTTCAACTTCTCTTATGCTCAAAATAATATTCAGTAAAAAAAAGGAAGAGGGAAAACCAATCCTCCACAGAGAGCAAGAGAAAGAAAGAGGGGGGAAGAGGGAAGAGACAAAAGGAGGGAGAAAGACAGAAAGAAAGAAGTGCTATCACTCTCCTACTTTATCAGCTCTGGTTCCCAACTTCCAATGGATAAAGTCCAAACCAGCCCGCAAAGCCCTTCACGATTTCTTTACAACATGCTTCCCCAAGGTGGTCTGCACCACTATGGCTGGCCATGGTGCAACCACCTACTAATGTCTCACTGTTTCCCTAAAGCACAGGCAGTTTCACACTAGCCTTTATCACTTCCTGGCCCAGGAAACATGCGCCTCCTTTTCTGGGATGTCCTCTCATCCGCTCCTTGGAACCCACTATTATTAGATAGTCAGCAGCAGCAGGCCTGAAAGCTTGTTAGAAAAGCAGACTGTGAGGCCCCACTCCCGCATATCAGAATTTGCTTTATAACAAGATCCTCAAGTGAACTATAAATGCGAGTCAAGCACAAGTTCAAGTGCAAGATGAGCTCTCAGTGAACCTAAGTCCCACTGGATTCAATTGCAAGTGTCTGGCCCACGGTCGATGAGGTACTTCGGTGGACTAAGAGACCAACCCTACTCATCTTCTGTATTAAAGCAGGAAACCCAAACACTGCTTCTAGACTCTGTGGCAGCTAACTAACGCAGGTATAGGTAGTGAAAGATGTCAGCAGAGGCCTGCTGGGGGCTCCTAAGAGAACATTTCTTTCTCTCATGACTTCCTGTCGTCTTACTAGAACACAAGGTGCTGCAGGTGTCACTGTCAGGCAACCGTGAGGTAACAAACATGAGACTACAATCACAGTGACAGCTAAGGACAACAGAGTAGAACAGAATGATCTAGGTTAGCAATACAAACACAATGAAGCCTCTGGAACACCACAGAACCACCAGACTACTGTGTCAGCCTGTCCAACATTTCTACTTCACAACACTCTCATTAGCAAATGTTCCTTCTGTGGTGAATGCATGCCTGTCTGAGTAAACCGTTAGTAAAAGGGAGGTGAATTAATGAACACACAGTGAACTCTACTAAAGGTTCAGAAGACTACAGTGTTTCAAAAGCAAGGACTCCAAGAATGTGTTCAACTTTGCCAAGTATGCCTCTAAAGTCTCTGTTCTTCTAGAAGTATTGACCTGTTTCTGTTGGTAGCTTAATGGATGTAAAAGTGAGCACAACCTCATAAAGAGCAATGGGAACAACCTCGAAGAATATGCTCAACTTTGCCAAAGTATGCCTATCAATCAGTCCTGCACATCTAGAATTACTAACCCATTTCTGCCCACTCAGAGCTCGACGGAAAAGCACCTGCAATGTTTACACGCTAGGATGCTGACATACCAAGCAACTGTGAACTTCACACTAGGCTTCTGCCCTGAAAACTCCCCCACTGTTGTGGCTACTCATGGGCTGTAAGCAAAGGAGAGGGGCCTATAAAAAATACCATTCTCCTAGTTTCTCACTTTGAGACCTCTAACATGAATCCTTATTTTGCCAGTTCTTATTTCAGACTAATATTTCCATTCAAAATTTCAAGATCAAACAGCAAAACACTTTTTCTTTGTAAGCACTATAAGCAAAAATGATTAAAAAGGGAGTGGTGTGTAATAGCAGTGTTGCTCCTCAGCAAGAAGGCAGGATCTACCCAAAACAGACTCCTCAGCTACATCATCATTCGGTCCTGCAATCCAATCAGTACTTAGAGAAATGTATTTTAGAGAGAAACTTGATAGCACCAATGGAAAACCAGTACCACGTGCCATAAATAGAAGACAAATCAAAAAAAATCCAATAAAAGCATAACCTTATTAAATTTAGCTACTATTGGGCTGACAAGATGGCTCAGCGGGTAAACCTGACAACCTGAGTTCAAGCCCCAGAGCCCATATAAAGGTGACTCCACAACTTGTCCTCTGACCTCTACACAAATGACACACAGACACACAAAGAACTTTTTTTTGAATAAACATAATGTTGTCCACCAAAGTCTTTAAACTTGAAATTTGTTTTCTTACTTAAAAAGAAGAGGGAGTGGGGAGGTTGATTCCAGCACACAGTAGGCTGTCAGGAAGACCTCAAGCTGAGAGTCAGCCTTGGGTTACATAGTGGGACCCTGTATCCAAGAATAAGGCAGGCTGGTAGAACATGAGGGGGAGCCAGGTATATATTTTTTTTTTTTTTTAAAAAGGCTAAATATCAAACTGGGGTGTTCTCCCAAGCATGAGGAACTAAGAAAGGGAATGGAAAGTAACTGATTTTTTTCACTGTTTGACATCCTTCTAGTTAATATCTTACCCATGTCCCACCTCCAACTACCTTTTTTACAATCTCCAATCATCTCCCTGTTCAACTTGCAGTAAGACCCCAACTCCTTAGGACAGCCCAAAAGACTGTTACCATCTGGACCTTGCAAACTCCTCTGCTCTCCGATTCCAATCCCATCCTCTCACTACTTGGACAGCTCCAGCAGCAGCTGCAAACTAAGGCCAGGACCACCTCCCCCATCTGTTACGTCATCAGGTTCTGCCTTCTTCAAAGTACTATCTGACAACACCTGGTTAGTTTTACTTAAGAATGAAAAGAAATAGAGCACTATGTGTGTAGGGCACTAGACAGAGCTGAAGTACTTTACTTAGCAGGGTGAACCCCCTAAAAGTGCCCCAACTGGGTAATTTCACAGTGTCCAATGTAGCCTGTCAACTTGCTGTGAGTAGGTACCAAGCAAACAGGAGCACCAAGAGGCTCAGTAATTTGCTAGGAAAGAAGTAGCGGGATTCGAACCCTGCTGAATGCTCTCCCACCAATACCCGCTTCAAAAACTGCAGTTTCCATGAAGGCAGGGTCTTGCTCCTGGCAACATCCATCCCCAAGGCGGATCACAGGACCTGGCGCCTGGGCTCTGGGCGCTAGAAGACGACCAAGCTGAATGCGTGAATGGTGGGAGGAATGTGTTCCTTTGTCATCTGGGTTATCTTCCAGAACTCTCTGAGCATCCAGCGCAGAAATCCTCCCGGCCCGAAGAGGAGGAGCCCAAGAAGCGCCCGAGCTCCCGGGCCCCCGGGGCTCACCTTGAAGTCCCGGCTGTGCTGCGGGGTGTACTCCAGCGTCCAGAGCGCCCGCACCAGGTGCGCCAGCTGCTCGGTGACCTCGCCCTGGCCGTGCGGGCCGCGACCCGCCGGCTGCTCCGGCTCGGGCTCCGGCTCCGGCCGGCCCACCCGGTACTGGCCCAGCGCCAGGTACTCGGCGAAGAGCTCGGTGTTGCTGAGGCACTGCAGCGTGGCGTTCATGAAGCACGTGTTGCCGTGGTTGCGGAGCCCCGCCACGCCGGGCACCGGCTCCGAAGCGCAGGCGGGCGGCGCGGGCGAGGCGGGCGGCGGCGGGCACGGCGGCGGCGGCGTAGGCGCGGAGGCCGGCCCGGGCGGGAAGCAGCTGCGGAGGCCGCCGCGGTCCGGGGCGGCGCCCTCGGAGCTGAGGTGCGAGAGCGTGGACAGCGTCTTGAGGACGCGGCTCATGAAGCTGCCCACCGAGCGCGCCGACGACGGCGACGAGGGCGCGGCCGGCCCGGGGCCCCCGGTGCCGCCACCGCCCCCGGCGCGGCCGCTCCGGAACAGCCGCTTGCTGAACGAGCGCTTCTCCTTCCCGCCCGCCGCCACCGGCGGCCCGGGCCCGGGCGCCGTTACCTTGGACATGGCGGTAGCTGCCGACGCTCATCACCGCGCCTGTCCGCCCGGACCGCGACCCCGCCACGGCCGCCGCCGCATCCCGCCGCCCGCGCCTCACCCGGCCCGGGGGGCTCCGAGCCCCACACCACCTCTGAGCGCCGCGGAGAGACCGAGCGAGAGAGCGGCGGCCGAGGGGCGCGCGTGCGCCGCGCGGCCGCCCAATGGGCGGCTCACGTGACCCGCCCGGCTCGCAGCCCCGCCCCATGCTGAAGCTGTGCAGCCACCATGTTGACTGTGGGAACAGTGCTGTCCCTACCGCCCGACTGTAGGACTCCAGGCTCCGGGCGTGGTTCTGCGGTGTGAAGCCCGAGGCTGGCCATGTTTAGTGTGGGCATAGTCCCGTAAGCTTGGGCAAGCGCAAGGTGGTGGATTTTAGGGGTGGGTCTCGGTCTTTGCTCGTCAAATGGAAGCAATCTGAAGAAAGTTCAGAAATCAAACTGTCCCTTGCCAGGTGGTGAAAGAGCTCATGGACGTAGCTTTGTCTTGTCCTAGGCAAGTTAACCCAACTGGCTGCACTGCCGCGTATCACCCGAACGCGGTCACGGAGCCTGGCACATTCTGGTGGGCTTTTCTTCCAGGATGTACCTTGAGATCCCAGCAAACCAGTATTATTAGAATTACCTCACTGAAAAGTTTTGAAAAAAAAATTTTAAAAAAAAACAGCCTTTAAATCCACTGAGCTCTCTCATTATTCACTCACTCATTCATTCATCCATTCATTCATTCAATAAATAGCTACCGAACACTTAAACTGTGTGCCAAATACTGTACTAAACAAGAATGGAACTAACTGGGTTTCCGCTTGCCTTCCTACAATTTACACTCTCAATGGATACTCATTCATAATAACCTCCTGTATTCTACACGATATACCAAGCATGGAATACCTTCTTTAATCTTCAGTTCAATGCTTTTGGTATCTCATTTCAACCCAAGTTTGATTCAAAGCCTTAACCTTGATCTTTAAACCAAGGGTCACAGACCCACTACTATCGCAGAGACCAGATAGGTCCTGACAATGAACAAAGGATCCTGGTGATCAGGTCACGCTTCATGTGACTTGGGAACACGAGAATTGTTGTGGACAGTGGCAAACTGCTAATTAACATTCTTCTAAAGGGATGGCTGCCACTCACCTCCAGTCAGTTGTTCACATGTGAGAATGAGGACTTAGTGTTGCCAGGTCATCTGATTTCTAGAGAGAAGGTGGGAATTCTATTTTTAAATGTTGGTTCAATTTGAAAAAGAAAAAAAAAAATAGTGCCTGGGAGAACAGTGTGCATTAAGGGTGCCTTCTACTCAAAACCCACTGGTTTGTGACCTTCTCCTTGTATGTTCTCTTTGCTGAGAGACTAGCCTGTATCCTGGTTACTGCAGCATGGAGATATTAGGAAAGAAAGCCCATAACATTTTAAAAATAGAAAGGCCACCCTACACCCATTTCAAAGTTTTGACCTCTAGTTTTCTACCCAATAGTAAGTATGGTATCCTATACTGACGTTCTTGGTTTGCTCTGAATAGGCTCGAACCAACTCCACTTCTACCTCCTAATCAAAACATCGACCCTCAATGTATCTCAAGCTCCTTGCAACATCAGAAAGAAAGCCATCTGAAGACAACCAAAGCTGAAGCCCATGGCCCTCCACCTTCGCACTCACACTTGCTGCTCCTAGTGATTTGATCCTGACTGAGAACCTTTGCCCAAGCTAATCTACCCACGTCAGGTATCTTCCCTTGAACTTCCTCACTTAGTTCACCTCTCCTCATCCCTAAAATCTTACCTTTGGTGTGAACTCCTGGAGGTATCATTTCTGTAGACTCTTGGTACTTTTGGGCCCCAGCGTTAACTTGACCCTATTGGAATTCAACACACAGTGAGCCACTATCTTGGTTACTGTTCTGTTGCTGGGAAGAGATCCCATGACTACGGCAACTTATAAAAGAAAGTAGTTAGCTGGGGACTTGCTTACAGTTTCAGAGAGTTAGTCCGTGATCATCACTACAGGAAGCATTATAGCAGCCAGGCAGGAACGACGCTGAAGCAGTAGCTGAGAGTTTACATCTCATCCAAAAGCTGGAGGCAGAGAGAATGAGAGTGAGAACAAGAATGCGTGTGTGCACGCATACATGAGAGAGAGAAAGAGAGAGAGAGACAGACAGACAGACAGAGACTGGGCTTAGTGTGGGCTTTTGGAAACTCAAAGCTCACCCTCGGTGACACACCTCCTCCAATAAGGAAACATCTCCTAATTCTTACAATGGAAACAGCTCCACTAATTAGGACCCAAGCATTCAAATATATGAGCTTCTGGGGGTTATCTTCGTTCAAGCCACCACGGTCACTCATTTGGGATACTCAGTTAAGATCACTTACTCTACAGAGTATATCCGAATTACAAGTGAACTCCTGGAGGGATATCTGAGGACTGCTTTACAAGCTCCTCCTACTAGTCTAGGCATATTGGTCCCCAGGGACCCCCAAACCATCCAATCCCGGGCTTGTTCAGAACAGGCTTTGAAGAGTCCCTTCTTGGAGCACTAATCTGTTGTTTGTTGTTGTCATATTTTATGTATTTTTATGCTTATGAGGGTTTTGTCTGAATGTATGTCTGTACATCACATATGTACAGTGTGCTGTAAGGCCAGAAGAGGCCGTTAGATTCCCTGAGACTGGAGTCACAGACATTAGCTGCCCTGTGAGTACTGGGACTTTGACCCAGGAAGAGCAGCCAGGGCTCTTAACTACCGAGCCATCTCTCAACCCAATATGTTCTTTCTTTAAGACTTACTGGAAACATCATTCCATAATAAATATCCCACTGTCCCTCCCTTCCACTAAAGCTAGAGAAACACAAATGAGAAAGAAGAGCACAGCAGGGAGTATCCTGGCCTGTGCTCGGTTTACTCTTACAACTACCCTTGTGCTGAAACTCAGGTCAAGGAGCTTGGGCACGTTATAGACTGTCAAGCTTACCTTGGGGCAGGTTTATCTGGAAAACAATGGGTGGAGAACACAGTTCACACCCAGGAGAAGATGCTGGGTTTATCATCTTTATCACATCAGCAACTTAAACAAGAAAGAACCCAGATGGCATCACCACTTTTTGGAGTCAGAAGTCAGGGTTTGAACAAATTAACACTATTTAACACTGAAGAGATTTGGGGAAACGTCTGTTTCCTTGGGAATCAGCTTTTCATCTCTGGAAAGAGTGGATGCCTGTCTTCACATTTGTGTTGATATTCACATATTTGGTAATGTATTAAAGTGCCACATACTCTGCTGAGTAGCCAGGTAGTCAGCAATATATTTTAACAGACATGAAAAGAAGTGTGATGATTTTAGCTGGCATAGTAATGTGCTTTTATTTGTATGAATGAGGTTGAATACAAGCTGGGCTTTTTAGCTCTTCTACATTCAAACCAACTTCCAGTTTGAGAGTGATACAAAATGAGGGGAGAGAACTCAAGCTTCTATCGTGAAAACAGAGCAAGGTTTGGGGGGAATGTTTTCTTCCCACCCTATTAGCTAGAACCCAGGAAGGTGACCTAATAAAGACCAACCAGTTGTGCCTCTCTGGACTTAGACTCTGGAAGTGCAGAAACAAGGTTAGTTGGAGATAACTAACCCCCATAGGTATGTGTTCATCCGTGCAGCATCCGTAAATAATAATGCCAGGCATGGCTGCAGCCAGTGTCCATGTCCTGCTGGCTACATTAGTGACAAGTTCTTACTGGTGTCTGCCTCCCTGAGTTTCTGCCCAAGCCTGTTTCTCCAGCTCTGTTTTCTCTGTGAGCTAACCTGATAGGCTTCCTATAAATTCCTTTATTGCTGAAACCAGCTGGTGTCAGTTTCTTTTGTCTGTAATCAAGAAAATGACCAGCAGTACCTTTTAATTAGCAGTTCTTAAACTTACACTGGTGTGAGTTACCCACATACATTTGTATTTTTCTTTCCTTTTATAAGTGTTGGCCGACAACAGTAATTTGCATATGAACTCTTGTTATTGATACTTCAGTTTTGTGAGAAGGTGTCTCATACTGTAGCGCAGGGTAGCCTGGACTTCACGGTGGTCCTCCTGTCTCAACTACCCGAATACTGGAATTACAGGTGTCTGTCACCACCTGCTTTGAATCGTTTTATTCTTTGTCTATTCTGTATCATTTAGTTACCTTACAACCGTGTTCACAGTGTTTTCATATCACATATAATATTTGAATGTTTTAGGTATTCAAATGGGTCCATCTATAAAAATGATTATTGGTCATGCTTAGACAAACAACTTTCCCCTCCCCCGAGATCACAAAGTTTTCTTGTGAGGGGTTCCCCTTCACTTTAATGTTAGAATTTCTGGAATTTGTGTACATGCATACATGCATACCCACCCCACCCCTCTCTCTCTCTCTCTCTCTCTCTCTCTCTCTCTCTCTCTCTCTCTCTCTCTCTCTCTCTCTGTGTGTGTGTGTGTGTGTGTGTGTGTGTGTGTATGTAAAATGCGATAGGGGTCTACTATGATTTAAATTACTTTTGACTTTCCAAAACTCATGTTGAGGTTGGGTTTCGGCATGGCTTTTTTGGAAGCAGGACCTGATGGGAAGGGTTTGGATTGTAGATGTGAAGCCCACACAGGGATTGAGGACTTTCTCGGGTGAGTTCCTGCTTGCTCTTGTGAGACTGAATTAGTTACCATGACAGCAGGCTGTAATGAAGCAAGTTTGGACTCCCCAGTTTCCTTGGTCTTCTCTTCCACAACCCACTTGCCCTTCTGCTTTTTGTATCAGGTTGAAGCAACAGAAGAGCCCTGCCAGAGACCCAAAACATATCTCAGACTTTCCAGGCTCCAGCAGAGCCCTGAGGCTGTGGTTCAGTCCATGAAGACCTGGGTTCAGGCTCCAGCAGAGCCCCAAGGCTGTGACTTAGTCCATGAAGACCTGGGTTCAGGCTCCAGCAGAGCCCCGAGGCTGTGGCTCAGTCCATGAAGACCTGAGTTCCATCCCCAGAGCCCCTAAACCAGGGATGTGAAGCAGTACACACCTGTAATCCCAAAAGTGGGGAGATGGAGGCAGTAGGATCAAAAGTCAAGGTCATCCTCCACTACATAGGAAGTTCAAGGGCAGACTGAGTTAGACCCTATTTCAAAACAAACAAAATAAATCTCTTTTCTTTGTAATTTACCCAAACTCAAATGTTCTAACAACAGAAAAATTCTAGGACAAAATCTTACTTTTCCTCTATTCCACATGGCTCAAAGCACCATTTGAAAGAAAATAACATACCTCTCCCCATTGCTTTAAAACTCCACTTTCATCTCACTTAAACTCTTTACCTTTGGTGTCTTAGGGGAAAAGTGTTATATGCTATCTATATTCTATATTCCAAAGTTACAGAGATTTAGAATATATTGAAGTGTTTGCTAGGCTATCCTCCCCTAGTATTAGCAATTTGCTTAGCCTCTCAAATCAATTTAATCCTTTGGGGCCTAAGTTATGTAGATTAATTTAGGAAGAAGTCACATCATCCCAGTTTTTAACTTATTCGGGAATGAAGTCTGTCTTTTCCAAACCATTCAGGAGGACGGTGAGGATGCGGCTCATGGTGTGGCACTCGCCCAGCATGTGCAATGCTCTAAGCTCCTTTTTTCTTTTCCTTGTTTTTTTTTTTTTTTGCATTATATGTACATATGTGGTGTGCATGTATGTGTACATTTTTTTTTTTTTTGGTTTTTCACGACAGGGTTTCTCTGTGTAGCTTTGGAGCCTATCCTAGAATTCACTCTGTAGACTAGGCTGGCCTCGAATTCACAGAGATCTGCCTGGCTCTGCCTCCTGAGTGCTGGGATTAAAGGCGTACACCACCACGCTCAGTGTGTGTATACATTTTTGCATGAATGTGGACTTGCACTGTGCAAATGCACATGATCATGCAGGTGGAGGCTGATGAGTGCTCTCTTCAATCATTCACCTTGCTCACTGAGGTAGCATCTCTAAATTGAACCAAAGCTCATGATGTGGCTAGTCTAACTAGCCAGCTTGCTCCTGAGATTCCCCCATCTCCACCTTCCATGCATTGGAATTAGAAGCAGGCTGTCACGCCCACCTGGCATTTATGCGGGCTCTGAAGATCTTAATTCTGATCTTCAAATGTGCCCAGCAGGTGCTTTGCTCCTCAGCCCAACCCCGAGGGCCAGCCCCAGCCAACACTTTCCTCCCAGACACTAGCATCCTAATAGGTCCCACACAATGTGAACGTGTTCCTATCTGTTTCTACTATACACTGGACATTTGTGTACTGTTTGTCAACATTTAAACAGCCGTCTTTGGTGAATTTGGGTTCTTTTTCATCATTTTCAGTTGACTCGGGTTTTTTAGGAATGCATACCAGTGCATGAGATAATAATCTCGCCTCTTCCTAAAGCCCATCTGTACCTTCCCCTTGTCTAATTGTCCTTCCAGAGTTCTGTTTGTAACAATAAAAAAAGTAGAAAAGCATTCATTGTTTCTGCCTTTAATGGCCATGCTCCCAGGACCTCACCATTAAGCTCGGGCTGATTTGGGGCTTGAGATATATATTATTTATTGCATTAAAGTGGTATCCATTTATTCCTACTCAGAAAGGATCATTATCAGAAACGATCTTGAACTTTATCAAACACCTTCTGTGTGTTCACGAAAATGAGCTTGCACCCACTTCTCCTTCGACCTTATCTGCCCATTAGAGGGCACAAGCAGCAGGTACGATAGCATGAGATGTCCCCCACAGGCTCGTGTGTGTGTGTGTGTGTGTGTGTGTGTGTGTGTGTGTGTGTGTGTGTGTGTGTGTTTGAATACCTGGTCCCCAGCTGGTGGCATTGCTTTGGGAAGTTACAGAACCTTGTGGACAGGGAACCTAAACAAGCCCCCGCCCCAACATTGCTTCCGTCTGGTGTTTAGTCCCGGCCATGAGAACAGTAGCTAACACAGGAACAATTTAAGTTGCTTCCACTAATGTGGCCTTGGGACTTCACTGGAAGAATGTATAGAACTGTCAGAAAGGTTTGAGAATCAGATTTGCAAATCTGAAGAAGAAAACCCAGGCAGGACGGAGCTCCAGAAAATGCTGCTTAAGATGCCATTGCTGGACGATGAAGGAAGTTGATGCCACCCAGACCAGTACTGCCGTTAGAGTAGTCACACTGCTGGACTCTGCTGCCACCATGAATGTCCTTAGCAATCTGTCATTGTCTTTGGACTCTTGCTCCCACAGCACCATCACGATAGCCCAAGGGAGAAGCATCGTTTGGACAGGAGCGCTTTGGTCTGGTCCTTAGCAGCTGGACTTAGAGAAGGGACTATTACATCCCTCCCGTCATCACAATAGAGAAAAGTTGCCTCCCACCTCCAGTGAGGCTCCCTCAAGGGAAGAGTACTCAAGTGTTGAGAAACCAAACTTGACCCACATTACTACTTCTCAAGTAGGGTGCCTTACTGATAACATTAAATATACTACTTTATCTTTTTATCATAATTTTATGTTCATATAAGAAAGCCAGCTTAGGCTGGAGATAGCTCCCAAGATCAGTTGGTAAAGTATGCGTGCGTATGTATGTATGTATGTATGTATGTATGTATGTATCATATGGAGGAATGTCTGTCTACTATCTTTGGCAAGTTTCACTCGGGTTTGCTAGTTCTTTTTAACCAACTGCAAAGCATTCCTATTTTCTTTGGCTCTGAATCATTTAAATGACATGTCTTCAAAGGCTCTGAGAATTTGCACAATTTATTTGATCGACCTGGCAGTTCTTTGAAATGTTTTCTAAATTTTTAGGCACCAATACTGCCATACCTAAATTTTTTTCTCCTTTGAGGTTAGTTTTAGTCCTTTCATTTTTTTCTTGAAAAACATTCTAGATTCTCCAATTCATTAGTGAAATCTCACAAAGAATTATTATTATTATTGTTCTGTCATCTCTGCTGGCTCAAGGCCACAGCACTGAGTTAAACACATTCCTCCACTGGAGCTCTCGCTGGTGTCCTCAATTCATGTGCTTCTCTTTCCAAGTCCTGTCCTGAGCCTCACATTGCAGCGGGCGTGGCTGCTGTTCCCATCATCCTCTGGGAGCCTTCTGACTTTTCTTCATAGCTGGCCTCCAGCTCCTGCATGCTTTGCTTCCTTCTGGTAGTCAAACATGTCCCTCTCTTCTGAGTGCTGCCCGTAGGCTCCTGGCAAGCCAGGAGGGTGTGCATGGGGAATCAAGGGATGCTTGTCTCCCGGGGATTCCCAGCCAATGGATACTGGGTGCAGGAAATGGAAGCCATCTTCGTTGTCTCCAGTTGAGACAAGTTCAGAGGGATGGCTCGTGTTCCAGAGCTGTCTGCATGGTTAGGGTGCAGGGACTCTTTCCAGGGCCTTGCTCTAATCCCATTGTCTTAGTTAGGGTTTCTATTGCTGTGAAGAGACACCATGACCATGGCAGCTCTTATAAAGGAAAACATTTCATAGAGGTGGCAGCTTACAGTTCAGAAGTTTAGTCCATTATCATCATGGTGGGAAGTGTGTCAGCATGCAGGCAGACATGGTGCTAGAGAGGTAGCTGAGAGTCCTACATCTGGACAGTCAGGCAGCAGGAAGAGAGAGTGACAAGGGGCCTGGTTTGGGCTCCTGAAACCCCAAAGCCAACCCCCAGTGATAGAGTTCATCCAACAAGGCCACACCTATTCCATCAAAGACATACCTCCCAGTAATGTCACTCCCTCCTATGAGCCTATGGAGCCATTTTCATTCAAACTACCACACCCATCTTCCCTGGACATCTTTCTTGACCTTCTCCTGCTCCCTCTCACCTTATTAGAGCTTGGGTCTGGAATGGCCTCCACAGAAGGACCATGTTTTAATGGTTGGCCCTCAGCTTGGCACTCTTGGTAGAAGGTCGAGTCTTTAAGAGGTAAGGCTGGGTGGGAGCATTTACATAACTGGATGCATGCCATTGAAGGAATCTGTGGGACGCCAGGGTTTCCACATCCCATCCCCTCATCTATTCACCACAAGGTGAGCAGTTTAGTTTTGCCACACCATGCACTCCTGTCATGATGTGTTTTGCTGTAAGAGCCAACAGCCATGGACCAAACTCTCCAAAAGTGTGAGCCCAAATAAACTTTTCATCTTTTTATGTTAATTAGCTCAGATAATTTGCTACAGTACTGGAAAGCTAATGTGGCCTTTTAGCAGTCTCTTCTGAGAGCTCTTCCTTAGCTAATCACTTGAGAATTCTCAACTCAATGTCTGATTATAGAAAGCAAGTCTATGACAAAGATGATTTAATTTAGTCTTTGTCCTTTAAAATGGGCATACTGGCTAATAAATTACACCAGGATATTGTGGCATCTGGGTATAGTCACAGACATGAAAAATGAAATCCTGAAGCATACAGACCATGAGAGCGATAATTCAGTTGGGAGGTGCTGTGGGTCTGAATGTGTTTGTACCTTAAAAATTCATGATCTGCAATTTTATTATATCTTTATTAGTGTTGTCACGATGCCACAACACACATGTGGAAGTCAGAGAACAACTTGCAGAAGTAGATCCACCATGTGGGTCTGGGGAATTGAACCCGGGTCATCAGATTTCTCAGCAAGCACCTTTACTTACTGAGACATCGTGCCAGCCCATATTTGAAACCATAATTTCCAAGTGATGATACTAGGAGGTGGGGCCTTTGGGAGATGATTGGGTCACTGGAGAAATTTCCAAAAGAGATCCTTCACTCCTTCCATCATGGGAAGATAACCTCTATGAACCAAAGAAATGGCCCTTAGCAGGTACAGAGTCTACTGAGTACTTTGACCTTGGAGTTCTCAGGATCCAGAGCTCTCAGGAGTAAAGGTGTGTTGTTTGTGCATTGACTATAGCAGCTGAACCAGACTAAGATGAGGAAGATATCCCACACTCACTCAAAAAGTAGTATTCAATGTAGGAAACAGGAGAAACGGTCAATCTGAGTTCTGAAGGCTTTATAGGAGTCTGCCAGCCAGGAAAGACAGTGTACAGATGGAATGTGAGAAGCAGAAGTCAGGTGGGCAAAAGCTTGTAGTTGCAAATAACATGTGGCTGCTGTGCTTTAGGAGTCAAAGTGTGGTGACACAGTCTTGTGGGGCATACATGGGCTGCAAAGAGGGTGCTGAAAGAAATTTAGATAAATAGAGCTTAAGCTTTAAGCTGTTTGTGCAGAGAGTGAATACAAATGGTACCAGAGGAAGTTAGTTTGCGCTGATTGTGCAGAGAATAGATACAAAGGATGGCTAAAAGAAAGTTAGCTTGGGTTGTTTGTATGGAGATTAAAGACAAATAGTGAGGAAGGAAGTTAGCTCAAGTTATTTATGCTAAAAACAGGAGATGATGTCAGGGCATAAACAACTTGTAAATAGGGTGATCTTTAAAATGATTGGTTGGTTCCTTCATCCCCTCCTAGGGTTCTGAGGTTTTCTGGTATAAAAGAGGCTTACTGCCTATCAATAAACGAGTTCTTGCTTGACTTGACTCCCCATTGTGTCTGATTGTCTCTGGGTAGGAGGGAGGCTGGGGAACGGGCTGAGTGGCACGCGTACTTGCCTTTCCTAGGTTCCAGGCCACCTCTTCACAGGTGACCTAAGTTCCCAGTGGGGCAGGTCCCTACACAGTCTGCAACCTACCACTGCACTACTAGACCTGTCAAGCCACCAGAATTGTGGACTAAATAACCTCTTTTCTATATGCATAGTCATGGCCCAGCATCATGTATTTTGTTATAACAACACAAAATAAACTATAGTGAGCGTTATACTAATGTGAATTTCTTCACTTGTTTAAAAAGTATACCATGGTGCAGTGGAATTCCAGTCACATTCTTGATGCTGTGAGGAAACACTCTGACCAAAAGCAACTCAGGAGAGTGTGGTGGCTATTCTTGGTTGTCAGCTTGACTACGTTTGGAATTAACTAAAACCCAAAAGGCTGGGCAACTTTGTGAGGGTGTTTTTCTTAATTAAATCATTTGAAGTGAGAAGAACCATTTCTAATTCAGCCCTTTTGAGGTGTGAAGATCTACCTTTAATATGGACCATAACCTCTGCAGGCAGCCTATATAAAGGACATGAAAGGAGGAAGCTCTCTCTCTTTGCCTGCTTGCTCTTGTCCCCAGTAGCAAGTCCATTCATCCAATGGCATTAGAGCCTACTTCTTCAGGTTCCCAGCATGTACTGAAGACAAGCTGAGACATTCAGTCTCATAGGCTGAACAACTACTGGATTCTTGGACCTCCCACTGGTAGACAGTCATTGTTGGATTAGCTGGACCATAGCCTGCAAGTCACTCTAATAAATCCTCTTTCTATATGTGTATAGATTCATTCTATAAGTTCTGTTCCTCTAGAGGACCCTGACTAATACATAGAGAAAAGAGTTTACTTCAGTTCATCATTGAGAGAAGTCTGGACCAGAACTCAAGCAGGAACTTGAAACAGAAACCCTTCTTCCTGGCTGGTTCATGGGTTTATGCTTAGCTGGCTTTCTTATAAAGCCCAGGATCACCTTCCTAGGAAATGGTGCCACCCACAGTGGGCTAGGCCCTCCTACATTAATTATCAATCAAAACAATCCCCCACAGACATGCCCAAAGGCCACTCTGATCTAGAGGAGTCCCCATTTGAGGCTATCCTCTCAAGTTATTTCTATGCTGTGTCAGGTTGACAGTTAAAGCCCATTAGGACATATAGTTATGTGAGATCAATATTAGAGGAAGCTGAAAAAAGAAGACAAGAACTTGCTGTATTCTTTTTTACAATTCTTCTTCAAATCTGAAACGATTGCAACATAAAAAGTCCATTATGGTGCATTTAAATTGGCCTTGTGCTGCCTGCCTAGGAGGCTGAGATAGGAAGATGACAAATTCAAGGCCAGTCTCCGTTCCAGACGGAGTTGAGGCCAGCCTGGGCACGCTATTGATACTCTGACTCAAAATTAAAAGTGAAAAGAGGGCAAAGATTTAACTTAGTGGCAGAATAATTGCCTAGAAAAAAGATACATTTAGCTGCCAGGCATAGTAACAGGCACTGTAATCCCAGTACTTGAGAGTTAGAGGCAGGAGGATCGGGATTCCCAGGCAGCCTTAGCTATATAGCAGATTTGAGTACAGTTCTGGCTATATGAGGTCCTGTTTTAAACAACAAAAAACAGTAAGTAAAACAGCATAAAGGTAACATTTAATTTTAAAAAGAAGGGTGGACACCAAACTCTGTGAGGATAGCTCACGGAGCACTCATTCCTTGAGGACAGCATCCCATCTTGGCACTTGCAAAGGTAACTGACATGTTTTGTGGGTATGAGGACACCTAGGTCTCTAAGACCACACAGGCCAGGAAGGAGGGGGAATGTAGTAAGAAGCCATAGAGGATGAATTCCTCCTGGTACTCCTGAAATCATCTCAGGAGTCAGGAATAACAGGATGCACACCTGGTCCTTCTAGAGATCCAACAGAATTCCATCTGCCTGAGAAACACTGAAACTCCACACAAAGAGAAAACATAAAACCTCTGCTTTGTGAGAACATTGTGAGAGTCATTTAAGTGTACACACTCAACAAACACTGGGGTGCTAACCTAGGTACCTGCTCAAGATCCCAGTATGCAGCTGTGAAAATACAAAGTATTTTCCATCTTGATGATAAACAGCAGAAATAAGCAAATAAATAAATATGTAGTGTTATTTTAGGTGCTGGTAAGTGCTTTGAGGAAAAATAAAATCAAGGGCTGGAGAGATGGTTCATCAGTTAAGGTTGCTTGCTATACAAGCATAAGGACTGGAGTATAGATCCCAGCACCCACATAACATATCTGTAACACCAGCTCCTAGGGGGAAGTGGATACAAGGATCACGAGGGCTTGCTGGCTTCCAGCCTAGCTGAGAAAACATCAGCTCCATGTTCAGGGAGAGACTGCCTCAGAAGAATAGGTAGGAAAGTGATTGAGGAGGATACCTGATGTCCTTTTCTGGTTTCTGTGCCTGCACACAGGCATATGCATCTGCACACACACACACACACACACACACACACACACACACACACACAAATAAATGAATAAGTCTTAACCAAAGCCAGTAAATTTTTTTTTTACTTTTTTTTTTTAAAGATTTATTTATTTATTATGTATACAGCATGTATGACTGCAGGCCAGAAGAGGGCACCAGATCTCATTACAGATGGTTGTGAGCCACCATGTGGTTGCTGGGAATTGAACTCAGGACCTCTGGAAGAGCAGTCAGTGCTCTTAACCTCTGAGCCATCTCTCCAGCCCCGCCAGTAAATTTTTTAAAGCTACCAAAAATAAATAGTAACACCAAGTATAGAGTATTGAAAAGATCTCTGTGGGGGGCACACTCAGACCAGAAACTGCTGTGGGAATCCGAACCACCACTACAGACAGAGGCAAGAGGAGGCCTGAGCTGGGAATGAGTCTGGCATCTTCCCGAAGAGCCAGCTAATCAGAGTGGACGCTGTGAGTTGGTCAGAGCAGAAGATAGCCCAAGTCAAGGAGCAGATGACTGAGGTGTCGGGTACAGCAGGATGGTGAGACGTGCAGAAAACTGAAATGCCAGCAGAAACACATAGGGACTGTCAGTCACCCCTCAGAGATGATGCGAAGAGCCAGGGCAAGTTGTCTGATTCAGAGGGGAGATTGGAGGATAGAGAAAGTTCTAGGAACACAATGTAAACATATACCCTTCCCGCTCCTCGACACCGAGATTTTACCATAATGAGAGGCAATTGAAAAGAATATATAAAGCCATAAAGGAAGGATGAAAGGAGAAGAGCCCAATGATTGAGAGATTCCACAAGAGTCCATCGGAAGCAGAAAGCAGGCGATTGAGAGATTCCATAAGAGTCCATCAGAAGCAGAAGGCAGGCGATTGAGAGATTCCACAAGAGTCCATCAGAAGCAGAAAGCAGGCAGGGTAGATGGTTTAGTCAGTGAAGTGCTCGCCTCAAAAGCATGAGGACCTGAGTTCCACATCCAGAACCCAAACGAAAATGCTGGATGGTGGCCATGCTCCTGTAGTCCTAGTGCTAGGTAGAGACAGGTGGATTCCTGGAGCCAGCCAGCTTTGTCTAATTTTCGAGATCCAAACCAGTGACAGACTCTATCTCAAGGGAGATGGATGGCAGTTATGACACCCAAGGCTATCCTCTATTCTCCACATGTTCATGTACACAGGTACATGCACACCGATATATACACGCATGAATGTACACACACACACACACACACACACACACACACAAACACACACATGTCTATAATAAAAAGAGAGGTCAAAGCCTCACATACAAAGTGAAAAATCAGAATTTTATCAGACATTCAAAAACAAAACAATAGGCTAAACACAATGAAGTAATGCCCTCAAAATGATAATACTATTTACAGGAGAGAGGCAGGGGGAGGGAGAGGGAGAGAGAACACAGACAGCATTCTAGAGTTCAAGTAGGAAAAGCTTAAGTGATGGCAGCCAGGTCTTGCTCAGCCAGAGAAACGCGAGGGAAAGAACAGATGTGCAAACAGCTGCCAAGGGTCTTGGAAGGTGGTACCCAAGTGGGAGAGCCTTGGGAGCTGTCCTGGAGTCTCTGTGCTTTAACAGACTGCCAGGGTCTAGGGTAGGGCTAGTAAGACAAGCTCCTTAGACTCATTATATTTTTTCAGTGCTGAGGGTCAAACCCAGGAGTGTTAGGCAAGTGCTTCTGACACAAATAAGAGTGCATCAAAGAATATTTTAATAGAGGCAAAATTACTTGCACACATACATACATGAAACACCCCCACCCCCATATATATATACACTACACACACATACAAAAATATCTATAATAAAAAAGAGACCAACCAGCAGGCGGTGGTGGTGTACGCCTTTAATTGCAGCACTTAGGAGGCAAGGGCAGGTGGATCTCTGTGAGTTTGAGGCCGGCCTGGTCTACAGGGTGAGTTTCAGGACAGCCAGGACTAGGACTACACAGAGAAACCCTGCCTTGAAAAACAAAACAAAACAAAAAAAAGAGGCCAATGACTCACATACACACAGTTAAAAATAACAAAAATAAATTATCATACTCACAGACCTTTCAAAACTAGTACATAGAATTTCTTGAGCATTCACTAAGCTTCTATAAACAGTAACATCTTATACAGTTAAAGCAAAATAGCTAATCCAGGAAATTTACACTAGTCAATATTGTTGACCAGACTCAGGACTTATTTTATTTCCAACAGTTTTTTTGAGTAATTATTTTATTTAAAATTGTGTGTGTGTGTGTGTGTGTATGTATGTGTGGATATGCACACATTAGTGTGGGTACCCTTGTAGGACAAAGTTGTCAGGTCCCCTGGAGCTAGAGTTACAAGCAGTTGTGTGCTACCTGGTATGGGTGCTGGGAACCAAGCTTGGTTCCTCTGCATGAACAATAGATGCCCTTAACCACTGAGTCCCGGTTTTCACCAGTTTTAATATGCACATTGTGTGTGTGTGTGTGTGTGTGTGTGTGTGTGTGTGCATGTGTGTGCTTTGTAAATATGTATAGATTCCTGTATCATTCCACAACCAAGACACAAAACTGGCTTGTCACCACAAAGAAATCCTCTCCTGTCTCACCCATTCCCTTCTTGACTCTATTCCTGGACCTTACAACAACCAATCTGTTCTTCTTCTCTGTGGTTCTTGTCAGAGGTCTGACCAGAAGTAGGATCTCCAGCAAGCACTTGAGTGCCAAGAGGCAGAGATGGGCAATCCCCACATCAGACTGTCTAGCTAAACTAGCCGAATGGGAGCTCTCTGGATTCAAGTGAGACATCCTGCCTCAATATATCAGATGGAGCGCAATTGAGGAAGACTCCGGATGTTAATCTCTGTCTGCCGTATATGCGCATGGGCATGTGCATTCATGTGTGCCCACATACATGAGAACACTCGCAGGCACACTACACACACATATATACACACCAAAAGTGAATGTCACAGAAATGGAGACATGTCATTAGATAACCTTTAGAGTTGTACCTCACCCCACTGAGCACCTTGCTCTTGAAGTCTGTCTGAGAGATACCTGAAACAGTCTCAGGTTAGTGCTATTAAAGGTGCTGTGAGCGTCAATGTTCAGAAATTTGATTAAATGTACATGTACATTTTTCTGCCCGGGGATATGAGTGCTGGATTTTGTGTTAAGTATATGCATAGTCTCATAAGAGAATGACAAACTCTTTTCCAAGGTGTTTGTATTATGTTATATTGCAATCAGCAATGTGTAGTGAGCCCAGTCTCTCTCCATCTTTGCCTGGAAATAGTCTTTTAAAATAATGTCCATCAATGCGATAAATTTCCACTCTCCGTGGCCTTAGTTCATCTCCCAGGAGTATTTGCTTTAACCACAACTAAACAAGGCTCTTTATGTTCAGAGATAAATGTAGTCTTTTGTTCTTGTTTTGTATTGTTTTGTTTTGTTTTGTTTTGTTTTGAGACAGGGTTTCTCTGTGTAACAGCCCTGGCTGTCCAGGAACTTGATTTGTAGACCAGCCTGGCTAGGAACTCAGAGATCCACCTGCCTCTGTCTTTGGAGTGCTGGGATTAAAGGTGTGCACCCCCACGCCTAGCTTAACTATAGTCTTAACTAATTGTATCCTGTGCAACATGGGGGTGGGCATCAATAGCATTATGATCTAGAATCTTAAAGACAAAAAAGAACCCCTATTAAGTATCTTGAGTTCAGTTAGAGGGGAAAAGAATCTAACCAGAATGATCTGAAAAAATCCTGGGATGTTTCACTTTAAATGGAAAAATATTTCATTTGTAACACATTCTCATGGGAAATTAGCGGCTGAGCAGGAGAAGGAAAGTGTCTGTAGATCAAGAAGAACTGGTGTGTTTTTCCCCTGAGAAAGGCCATTCCTCCCACCCTCAGCTTCCCTTAACTGTCTGTCATTCTTTCTCTAGGGCTGAGGCCTTGTGAGCTCCCCCGCATCCACCTTAGCATGTCCATGGACGATGTGGTTGTTTAGCTCATGTGTAGGCAGCCATGCTGGTGGGACTTCAAGGCAGCTTCTCTGACATTTCTAGGAGACACAATCCCCACCCTATCCCAAAAAAGTGTTCAGCTTTTTTGATGTTTGTTTGCTTTGCTTTGTTTTTGTTGGTTTTTTTTTTTTTGGGGGGGGGGGTTGTTTGGTTGCTTGGTTTGGTTTGGGTTTTGGTTGTTTTTGGTTTTTTTGTTTGTTTGTTTTCAAGACAGGGTTTCTCTGTGTAGCCTTGACTGTCCTGGAACTCACTCTATAAACCAGGTTGAACTTTGAGATCCACCTGCCTCTGCCTCTCGAGTGCTGGAATTAAAGGTGTGTGCCACCGCATTCAGTTCGATTCTTTTTTTTTTTTTTTTAAAGAAAGGAGTATTGGAAATGCTACATGACTGTTGAAAATAGCAAGGCATCTCTAACCACAGTACTGAGAGCTGGGAAGAGAGAGATGGATCCCTGAGGCTCAATAATCTGCTTTAATAAGAGGCAGCAGTGACTGAGAAAGACATCTGAAATTGACCTCTAGCCTACACATGCATATGCATACATATTCATGTGCACCCACATGCCTATGTGCTCACACACACATATATTACACACACACACACACACACACACACACACACACACACACACGAATAAAGTGCATCTTACAGATCTCCATGGAAAGACCATGTAATTTGTAAGTGAACAAAAAATTCACACACACACACACACACACACACACACACACACACGAATAAAGTACATCTTACAGATCTCCATGGAAAGACCATGTAATTTGTAAGTGAACAAAAAAATAAAATTTCAGAAAAACATGAATCTGCTTAGGTAATAAAAATGTTATTTATAGAACAACTTTTAAGTCTGAAATAATAGACGAAATTGTTAGTAATAGAGTAATTTGTATCCGGGCCACATGCTTATTAAGCAATACTTTGATTTTGTGTGAATTGTTTAGCATTTTATAATGATTACTATTATAAAAAAGTCAAGTACTGGTGGTGGAGAAATAGATGGCTTAAGTTCAGTAGCACTTGCTGTGCTTGCAGAGGACCTGGATTTGATCCCATCACCACATGATGGCACAACCACCTGTAACTCCAGTTCCTGAGGCTCTGACGCCCTCTTCTGGCCTCCATGGGTACTGCATGCATGACATGCCCAGACACACATGCAAGCAAAACACCCACATACATAAATATAAATAAATGAATGTCTGTAGAAAAGTAGATTTTGGGGAGTACATTTTAAAAATTCAAGTGCATTTCAATTTTTTTTAACTAGATGGAAGCCAGCAATATGGTTTAGCAGTTAAAAAGGTCTGCTGCACAAGCCTGAGATCCTTGGTCCCCAGAACCCGTGTAAAGGTAGTAGGAAAGAACTGGCCCCGCAAAGTTGTCCTCTGACATGTGCACACACCCTGTGGTTTGTGCTCACCAACACACACAAACTACAATAAAAAATTGAATCATAGAAAAGAGATGATTGAGAAAACATTAAATAGAATGTAGAACTCCCTTTTGACAATCTGGATTAATTGTTCCCTAAAAGATTACTTCAGAACACTTATAAAGCTCAACTGCTTGTGAAGTAAACTGTTGGTCAAACCATAGAGTTTCATCAGCTCCATCAGGAGACAAATAACAAACCAGGGACTGTATACATAGTCATTTACAGTACACATGCACATACTATGTATATTGACAAGACACATATATTGCCAACTAGTCAACTTCCCCCACCCCCAGTGCCAACCAACCAAATCACCTGCAATTGAATGAGTGTTTGACCCTTCCGAGTTAAGAAAGCCTGAGCCCAGCAGCCTCTGTTAGTGCTTTTCATAGCAATCACCCACTTTCCTTTCAACTGAAACGAACCCCTCAGTCACAGTTTCCTGTATGCCTACATCTTCCTGCGTCCTACATCCTCCCACATTTCTCCCAACTACAACCTTCTCCTTGACTGTCGTTTGCTCCATCTTCCTGTCCCCCTTTCCTGTTTCCACATTCTGCTGACCCCCCTTGCTCTCTGATTCATCCTTCTTCCATGGGTCTACCTCCTCTTAGAGCACCCAACATCTTTTTCTCCAGACTGTAACTACAGCCTCATGGAGTGCACTGTGTCCTCAAATTTACTGTACAGTTGGACCAAGTCTTTAACCCTCAGGTCTTTGGAGGGCACTTACCCAAACCATGGTAGTAGTTCTCTGACTACAAGTGAATAAAAGTGGAAATTCAAAGAAAGAAACCAGGGAAAGCCATAAATGTATAGAATAAATAAGCTTCTCCAAACAATCTAGATCAAAAAGAGAAACCACATTGGAAATCAGAAAATACTTTGAGATGAGTGAAAATAAATACATAGCACATTAAATGTAATGAGATGTAGCTCAGTTATTAGAAGAAAAGTTCATTAAAGAAAAGAAGATTGCAAATGAATATGTAATTGTTTACCCCAAGACACAAGGGAAGGAAGACTGGACCAGACATGTAGGGCTGTGTGGGCCGTTGTGAGAAACCCTGGCTATCTTCTCTCTCCTCACACCTGGAGGGGAAAAATCTAAGAGATGAGGAACAAGTCCAGTTGGCTTAAAGGAAACTAAACAAGAGCCCGCAAGATGGCTCAGAAAGTGATGACGCTTCCATCAAGCCTGAAGAACTGAGTTTGATCCCTGGGACACACATGGTGGAAAAGAGAATCTACCCCTGCAAGTCATTCTCTGACTGTGGTGGTTTGAATGTAATTGGCTCCCATAAGCTCATAGAGAGTGACACTATTAGGAGGCGTGGCTTATTGGAATAGGTATGGCCTTTTTGTAGGAACTGTGTCACTGTGGAGGTGGGCTTTGAGGTCTCATATAGGCTCAAGCCATGCCTCGTGTCTCAGACCACTTTCTCTCGATTGTGTGTCAAGATGTAGGATTCTCAGCACTGTGTCTACCTGCATGCCACTATGCCACACCACGATGATAATGGACGAAACCTCTGAAAATGTAAGCCACCTCAATTAAATGTGTTTCCTTTATAAAAGTTGCTATGGTCATGGTGTCTCTTTACAGCAATAGAAACCCTGCCTAAGACACTGACCTTCATGTATGTACTACACCACATATGACCACCATGCTGGTATGAATACACCAGCACATACATGAACACAAAATAATTTGAAAGAAAATTAGACAATAAAATCAGTACTCTCTGGGTGGTGGTGGTACATGCCTTTAATCCCAGCATTCGAGAGGCAGAGGCAGGTAGATCTCTTTAAGTTTGAGACCAGCCTGGTCTACAGAGCGAGCTCCAGGATAGGCTCCAAAGCTATACAGAGAAACCCTGTCTCGAAAAAAACAAATTAAACAAACAAAAAAACAAACAAACAAATAAATAAATAAATAAA